>NW_028159595.1:0-41621 GCF_964263955.1 Coregonus lavaretus
AGACTACCCTCTGTAACTAATGTTGTATGTCAAACACTTTCCTGATCAAGACTACCCTCTGTATCTAATGTTGTATGTCAAACACTTTCCTGATCAAGACTACCCTCTGTATCTAATGTTGTATGTCAAACACTTTCCTGATCGAGACTACCCTCTGTGATGTCACGAGAGGCTGTGTCCTGGAGGGACGTTACATCCCCCTGAGATGGCTGCAAACCCAGACAGCTATGGCTCCATCTGCTGGTATGGTCGGGAACTCCACCCCTCTATGGCCAATCTTCCCACGCAGCTGAAACAAATCAGGAGCTGATGAGCTGAAGGTTTTGGAAGGGAAGAGACACACTGAGAGGGTGTGTGTGGGGGGTGAAGAAACACAGTCTCCAACCTGGGCTCTCTGGAGGACAAGAGTGCTGCACGTCCACTTCCAGGAGGAATATAAGGATTTGGAGATACTTACCGTTGGGAAACACTCACCTTTGGATATATGCACCTGTGGAAATACGTGAGAGACATTTGGAAGGACTTTTTGCTGGGTTGGCCACTAGCTGCAACGTGGACTACAGTAAGGCTGGGGAAAAGTTATCTGAGCGAGTGAGAATTATGATTTTGGATGTGGAAGAGACATCCCTGAACTGTTAACCCTTAAAGAGCCACAAGAGAACAGAATTTTGTTATATTTTCGTTAATTTCCCAAGACCTATAATAAAATCCTTGTTTTGTTTGAACCTTGTCTCCTTGCACTACTTGAGCAACCCCACTGAAAGCTGTGTAGCCTCTCGTGACGTCACAGATGGTGGAGAATACGGGCATACTCAAGCGTTAATAGTGCATGTCAGAGGAGGATACCGAAGGTTTGATCACCCAGTTTTCCAAGTTGGCCGTAGGCTCCCCGCCGACTGAAATGGAGGACCTATTGAAAGCCCTTGTTGCTGGCCAGCAAGCCCAGATGCAAGCAAACGTGGCTCTCTTGGAGGAGCAAAAGAAAGCCAACCTTCTGAAGGCAGAGGAATTGCAGTTGCAGAGACAGATGGTTGTCCAAAATACCCGCCCCATAAAGGCAAGTGACTTTATATCTAAGATGGGAGCTACCGATGACATTGAGGCATACCTGCATGCATTTGAGGCCACGGCCACTAGGGAAGCCTGGCCCAAGCAACAGTGGGTTGGTCTGTTAGCCCCCTTCCTAACCGGGGAATCGCTGAATGCTGTCCGGGACCTGGGCCCTGACCAGGTTACTGACTATGATGCCCTGAAGTCTGAGATCCTCAGCAGATATGGACTCACACAGTTTGGTATGGCCCAGCGCTTTCACAGCTGGACCTTCCAACCAGACCAACCTCCTCGGGCGCAGATGCATGAACTTGTCCGAATCGCAAGGAAATGGCTGGATCCGCAGAGGAATACAGCAGCGGCGGTGGTGGAGGCCGTTGTGGTGGATCGTTACCTACGCGCCCTGCCTTATGAGGCAAAACGGTTCATCAGTCAACAGGCCTTGACCACGGCTGATCTGACCGTGGAAGCTGTGGAAAAGTACCAGGCCACAGCGGAGATGCTGAATGCTTCCCGAAACGACCCCAGGAGTGCGGCCCCACCACAAATGGGAAGAACCCGTCCAAAGGACCCCAAGGTCTCGAACCCAGCCACGTCAGGACTTATCCCGGCTCCAGGGGGAGCCAGAAACCAGGCGGGTCCAAGAAGAGTACACCAGGAGGGGGAAACTCGACAGTGTTACCGGTGTGGGGAGATGGGACATATCTCCTGGCAGTGTGGGAAACCAGCCGATGAACCTATGCCCACTGCGGAGTCCTCCAGCTCAGCACCCACACACCGTTTTGCCTCGCTCTTGGGAGTCGTAGATGGCGGCCCAGATCGACCCCCCACCTGCCCGGTAACTGTGAATCACCATGATGTGGAGGCCTTACTAGATTCTGGTAGCCGGGCCACCCTGGTGCGTAAGGATTTGGTGGGCCCAACGTGTCTGACCCCGGGGAAAGTCCTCCCAGTTTCCTGTGTCCATGGAGACACCAGAGAATACCCCATTACTGAACTTACAATGACCAGCACACGGGGAAACATACACACGACGGCGGGGGTGGTTGATTCCCTCCCCGTCCCTGTCCTAATTGGACGAGACTGCCCAGCCTTTTACCCACTCTGGAGAGAGTCTCAGGAGAGGATAACCCGAGTACCTCGGAAACGGAGAGGCAAGACTCATCCTGGGAAGGCTCCGGTGCAATCCTCCGAATTACTCACTCCCGCCCGGGCTCTGATAGGGATGGCAGGTGCCCAGACCGACACAGAGACTGGTCCGGATACGGGAGAAGAGAACGCAGCCCAGGAAAGTGCTCCGTTCTCCAGTGAAGAAGACGTCCCAGGCACCCAAGAGCTTCCCCCTCTCACAGGCCAGTATGGGAGGCCCAGCAGAGCAGTCACAGGAATCGTGCTAGCAGCTCCATGCTGGCGTCCTTCGCCGAGACAGAGGAGAGTGAGAGCCGAGAGACCCCGGAGACCGGCACTGTACAACACAGCACCAACTCACTGGATGGAGTGGAAACAGCCGAGGGCTGGCAAGCACCACGGCAATGCGGACGCCCTCTCCCGGCGTGATGCCTTCTTCGCTGCCTTTACCCCGACGAGGACGTCGGTCCCGAGGAGGGGGATGTGTGATGTCACGAGAGGCTGTGTCCTGGAGGGACGTTACATCCCCCTGAGATGGCTGCAAACCCAGACAGCTATGGCTCCATCTGCTGGTATGGTCGGGAACTCCACCCCTCTATGGCCAATCTTCCCACGCAGCTGAAACAAATCAGGAGCTGATGAGCTGAAGGTTTTGGAAGGGAAGAGACACACTGAGAGGGTGTGTGTGGGGGGTGAAGAAACACAGTCTCCAACCTGGGCTCTCTGGAGGACAAGAGTGCTGCACGTCCACTTCCAGGAGGAATATAAGGATTTGGAGATACTTACCGTTGGGAAACACTCACCTTTGGATATATGCACCTGTGGAAATACGTGAGAGACATTTGGAAGGACTTTTTGCTGGGTTGGCCACTAGCTGCAACGTGGACTACAGTAAGGCTGGGGAAAAGTTATCTGAGCGAGTGAGAATTATGATTTTGGATGTGGAAGAGACATCCCTGAACTGTTAACCCTTAAAGAGCCACAAGAGAACAGAATTTTGTTATATTTTCGTTAATTTCCCAAGACCTATAATAAAATCCTTGTTTTGTTTGAACCTTGTCTCCTTGCACTACTTGAGCAACCCCGCTGAAAGCTGTGTAGCCTCTCGTGACGTCACACCTCTCTAACTAATGTTGTATGTCAAACACTTTCCGGATCAAGACTACCCTCTGTAACTAATGTTGTATGTCAAACACTTTCCGGATCAAGACTACCCTCTGTAACTAATGTTGTATGTCAAACACTTTCCTGATCAAGACTACCCTCTGTAACTAATGTTGTATGTCAAACACTTTCCTGATCAAGACTACCCTCTGTAACTAATGTTGTATGTCAAACACTTTCCGGATCAAGACTACCCTCTGTAACTAATGTTGTATGTCAAACACTTTCCGGATCAAGACTACCCTCTCTAACTAATGTTGTATGTCAAACACTTTCCTGATCAAGACTACCCTCTGTAACTAATGTTGTATGTCAAACACTTTCCGGATCAAGACTACCCTCTGTAACTAATGTTGTATGTCAAACACTTTCCTGATCAAGACTACCCTCTGTAACTAATGTTGTATGTCAAACACTTTCCGGATCAAGACTACCCTCTGTAACTAATGTTGTATGTCAAACACTTTCCGGATCAAGACTACCCTCTCTAACTAATGTTGTATGTCAAACACTTTCCTGATCAAGACTACCCTCTGTAACTAATGTTGTATGTCAAACACTTTCCTGATCGAGACTACCCTCTGTAACTAATGTTGTATGTCAAACATTTGCATATCTGATCTGATTTTGTTTAATATTGCATTATTGTAAGTAAAGCAATTTAAACTGTTAATCCGTTTTTGTTTTGTTTTATTAAGCTACATATACATTTGGTTAACGAAAGTAACTGGCTAGCTAAAATAGCTCACTTTGTCAAGAGATGACTATGAATTAGCATGCAACATATATTTAACAAAACTTTAACATTAGCATAGATAATGACCCTACTTAACATTAACATAGATAATGACCCTACTTAACATTAACATAGATAATGACCCTACTTAACATTAACATAGATAATGACCCTACTTAACATTAACATAGATAATGACCTTACTCGTCTACTAGCAAAAGGTAACTTGCTAACGCAGTAGCTATAGATTATCCCTCGTGGTTATTTAGCAAGCTGCCCAAGATAACTGGCTAGCTAAGCTATCACTTGTCATGATTCATGGTTATTTAGCAAGCTGCCCAAGATAACTGGCTAGCTAAGCTATCACTTGTCATGATTCATGGTTATTTAGCAAGCTGCCCAAGTTAGCTGGCTAGCTAAGCTATCACTTGTCATGATTCATGGTTATTTAGCAATCTGCCCAAGATAACTGGCTAGCTAAGCTATCACTTGTCATGATTCATGGTTATTTAGCAAGCTGCCCAAGTTAGCTGGCTAGCTAAGCTATCACTTGTCATGATTCATGGTTATTTAGCAAGCTGCCCAAGTTAGCTGGCTAGCTAAGCTATCACTTGTCATGATTCATGGTTATTTAGCAAGCTGCCCAAGTTAGCTGGCTAGCTAAGCTATCACTTGTCATGATTCATGGTTATTTAGCAAGCTGCCCAAGATAACTGGCTAGCTAAGCTATCACTTGTCATGATTCATGGTTATTTAGCAAGCTGCCCAAGTTAGCTGGCTAGCTAAGCTATCACTTGTCATGATTCATGGTTATTTAGCAAGCTGCCCAAGTTAGCTGGCTAGCTAAGCTATCACTTGTCATGATTCATGGTTATTTAGCAAGCTGCCCAAGTTAGCTGGCTAGCTAAGCTATCACTTGTCATGATCCATGGTTATTTAGCAAGCTGCCCAAGTTAGCTGGCTAGCTAAGCTATCACTTGTCATGATCCATGGCTACATTGGCTACTACACAGCCTGCAAGGACTCTGTCAACCCTGGGAAAACATGCCAATATAAAAAAAAAACGGTACTAAACCTGGTACTAGCTACGCTACAAATAAACATCAGGACGACAAACAGAACCAGCAGCTAGGAGGATATCCAATCGGAGGAGGGCAGCCTAGACGGCGGCTGCAGGAGGAGGATCTGAGAGCTGTTGTCATGGCACTGTCTGTCAGTGTAGGTATCTCTTGTGGGTCTTCCCAAAATGCTACATGTGATCAGCTGTGGTTTGTTCATATTATCTGCCACTGGTCGTCATCCTCTCAGTCAGATATTCTATTTTTTTTTTGCAGTGAGAAGGGCGGAAGTTGGGAGATGAGAGAGGTGCGTGCCTCAGTCACTTCAGCAGAACTATGTCCTGTAACGTTACTGCCTTTTCACTCAATCTGCTGCCAGCCAATGGCTGACAAGATAACTACATGAACAAACGTATAATTCTCAGCAAGCGAATATGTGAATAGTAATAATCTGTCTAGCAAGCTAGTTTAACAGGCAAAAAAGACCTCAAACTAATGTTATGCAAGGTAGATGACTAGATAGCTATCAATTCTTCGTGGCTAGCCCTATTGACTTCAAATCAAATCAAATTGTATTTTCCACATGCGCCGAATACAACAGGTGTAGACCTTGCAGTGAAATGCTTACTTACATGCCTTTAACCAACAATGCAGTTTTTTAAGAAAAAAAATGTGTTAAGTAAAAAATAGATAAGTAAAAAATAGAAAATAGAAAATAATTAAAGAGCAGCAGTAAAATAAAATAACAGTAGGGAGGCTTTATACAGGGGGTACCGGTACAGAGTCAATGTGTGGGGCACCGGTTAGTTGAGGTAATTGAGGTAATATGTATATGTGGGTAGAGTTAAAGTGACTATGCATAGATAATAAACTGAGTAGCAGCAGCGTAAAAGAGGGGGTTGGGGTGGGGGGGCAATGCAAATAGTCCGGGTAGCCATGATTAACAGTTCAGGAGTCTTATGGCTTGGGGGTAGAAGCTGTTAAGAAGCCTTTTGGACCTAGACTTGGCGCTCCGGTACCGCTTGCCGTGCAGTAGCAGAGAGAACAGTCTATGACTAGGGTGGCTGGAGTCTTTGACAATTTTTAGGGCCTTCCACTGACACCGCCTGGTATAGAGGTCCTGAATGGCAGGAAGCTTGGCCCCAGTGATGTACTGGGCCTTACGCACTACCCTCTGTAGTGCCTTGCGGTCGGAGGCCAAGCAGTTGCCATAACAGGCGGTGATGCAACCATTCAGGATGCTCTCGATGGTGCAGCTGTAGAACATTTTGAGGATCTGAGGACCCAAGCCAAATCTTTTCAGTCTCCTGAGGGGGAATATGTTTTGTTGTGCCCTCTTCACGACTGTCTTGGTGTGTTTGGACCATGATAGTTTGTTGGTGATGTGGACACCAAGGAACTTGAAGCTCTAAACCTGTTCCACTACAGGCCGTCGATGAGAATGGGGGCGTGCTCAGTCCTCTTTTCCTGTAGTCCACAATCATCTCCTTTGTCTTGATCACGTTGAGGGAGGGAGAGGTTGTTATCCTGGCACCACACGGCCAGGTCTCTGACCTCTTCCCTATAGGCTGTCTCATCGTTGTCGGTGATCAGGCCTACCACTGTTGTGTCGTCGGCAAACTTAATGATGGTGTTGCGAGTCGTGCCTGGCCATGCAGTCAAGGGTGAACAGGGAGTACAGGAGGGGACTGAGCACGCACCCCTGAGGGGCCCCCGTGTTGAGGATCAGCGTGGCAGATGTGTTGTAACCTACCCTTACCACCTGGGGGCGGCCCGTCAGGAAATCCAGGATCCAGTTGCAGAGGGAGGTATTTTAGTCCCAGGGTCCTTAGCTTAGTGATGAGCTTTGATGGCACTATGGTGTTGAACGCTGAGCTGTAGTTAATGAATAGCATTGTGGAGTGCATAAGAGATTGCATCATCTGTTGATCTGTTGGGGCGGTATGCAAATTGGAGTGGGTCTAGGGTTTCTGGGATAATGGTGTTGATGGTGTTGATGTGAGCCATGACCAGCCTTTCAAAGCACTTCATGGCTACCGACGTCAGTGCTACGGGTCCGTAGTCCTTTAGGCAGGTTATCTTAGTGTTCTTGGGCACAGGGACTATGGTGGTCTGCTTGAAACATGTTGGTATTACAGACTCAGTCAGGGACATGTTGAAAATGTCAGTGAAGACACTTGCCAGTTGGTCAGCACATGCTCGGAGTACACGTCCTGGTAATCCGTCTGGCCCTACGGCCTTGTGAATGTTGACCTGCTTAAAAGTCTTACTCACATCGGCTACGGAGAGCGTGATCACATAGTCATCCGGAACAGCTGGTGCTCTCATGCATGCTTCAGTATTGCTTGCCTCGAAGCGAGCTTAGAAGTGATTTAGCTCATCTGGTAGGCTTGTGTCACTGGGCAGCTCGCGGCTGTGCTTCCCTTTGTAGCCTGTAATAGTTTTCAAGCCCTGCCACATCCGACGAGCGTCAGAGCCGGTGTAGTACGATTCAATCTTAGTCCTGTACTGACTCTGTTTGATGGTTCGTTGGAGGGCATAGCGGGATTTCTTATAAGCGTCCAGCGGCAGCTCTACCCTTTAGCTCAGTGTGGATGTCAGAAGGTCTAGAGTTGTTTTTCCTCTGGTTGCACATTTAACATGCTGGTAGAAATGAGGTAGAACGGATTTAAGTTTCCCTGCATTAAAGTCCCCGGCCACTAGGAGCGCTGCCTCTGGATGAGCGTTTTCCTTTTTAGTTATGGCCTTATACAGCTCATTGAGTGCAATCTTAATGCCTGCATCGGTTTGTGGTGGTAAATAGACCGCTACGAAAAATATAGATGAAAACTCTCTTGGTAAATTGTGTGGTCTACAGCTTATCATGAGATACTCTACCTCAGGCGAGCAAAACCTTGAGACTTCCTTAGTATTTGATTTTGTGCACCAGCTGTTGTTTACAAATATACACAGACCGCCACCCCTTGTCTTACCGGAGTCAGCCGTTCTATCCTGCCGATGTGGCGTATATCCCGTCAGCTGTATGTTATCCATGTCGTCGTTCAGCCACGACTCGGTGAAACATAAGATATTACAGTTTTTAATGTCCCGTTGGTAGGATATCCTTGATCTTAGGTCGTCCAATTTGTTTTCAAATGATTGAACATTGGCTAATAGGATTGATGGAAGAGGCAGATTACTCGCTCGCCATCGGATCCTTACAAGGCACCCCGACCTACGTCCACGATATTTCCGTCTCTTCCTCATGCGAATGACGAGGATTTGGGCCTTGTCGGGTGTCTGTAGAATATCCGTCGTCCAATACGAGGTGAGTAATCACTGTCCTGATATCCAGAAGTTATTTTTGGTTATAAGAGACGGTGGCAGAAACATTATGTACAGAATCAATTACAAATAATGTGAAAAAAACACACATAATAGTACAATTGGTTAGGGCTGTAAAACGGCAGCCATCTTCTCCGGCGCCATTCTATGGGGTTGCGATATACGCACAATACAGTGGGCAGGTAAACATGCCATAATTAACACATAATGTATTTATTACCGTATCAAGGTAAACTACTGTAGCTAGGCAACATAGGAAATGTTAATGGGCAACATTTTATTTTGAAGTCAGAGTTTATTTTCTCTCGCTTCAGGCCAAATAACGTCCGCCATTTATTTGAATAACTTTTACATCATTTTTTTTAACGTGGTTGAGTCATATTTCTTTCCATACTTTTCGGTAAAGCTTGCATCGATGCAAGCTTCGAAATGTGTACAAGCGGAGAACGCATCCGAGAAGTGCCCTCCGTGCTCCGAAAATGTGATTTGGACTCATGTTTAGGAGGATACATGATGTCTTTCTTACTCTGGGGGTGTTGATGCTTAGGAGGAGTCATGATAACAACTCTCTCTGTTTGGTTCTTCTGGGTGGCAGAAACACAGAGAGAATGTGGTATGTGTGAAGTGAAGCAGCACCCGTTTGGTACTTCACAGTGTGATTAAAGAAATAGATGGATGGGCCGAGAGTCACAATATAGCAGAGCTCAGTAGGCCTCTACACACCGTGTGTTTGTTTTTGTGTGTGTGTGGTGTGTACAGACGGGCTTAGACTAGCGATGTAGCAGGGTGTGTGTCTGTGTGTGTGTGTGTGTGTGTGTGTGTGTGGTGTGTACAGACGGGCTTAGACAAGCGATGTAGCAGGGTGTGTGTGTGTATGTGTGTGTGTGTGTGTGTGTGTGTGGTGTGTACAGACGGGCTTAGACTAGCGATGTAGCAGGGTGTGTGTGTGTGTGTGTGTGTGTGTGTGTGTGTGTGTGTGTGTGTACAGTGTGCAAGATGTTAAGGAGACTCACAATGTAGCAGGGCTCGCAGTAGGCCTTCTTCTCCACGGCGTAGAAGGGTCTGCCTCGCAGCCTGCCACTGCAGGTCATGCAGATGAAGCAGTCCACGTGGAAGACCTGGTCCATGGCTGTACAGCCGGTGCCCTCACCCACCACATTATCCCCACAGCTGGCACACCGCCCTGGGGTAGAGGAGGAGGAGGAGGAGGGTTAGACTCTCTGTCCACAGGTCTGTCTTTCTGTCTGTCTGGCTACAAGAGGAGGAGGAGGAGGAGGAGGAGGAGGAGGAGGAGGGTTAGATTCTCTGTCCACAGGTCTGTCTGTCTGTCTGGCTACAAGAGGAGGAGGAGGAGGAGGAGGAGGAGGAGGAGGAGGAGGAGGAGGAGGGTTAGATTATCTGTCCACATTCCCAGAACATTACCTAAGATTCCCATTAACTTCTAGTTCGGGTTTTCTCTAACATTAGGATGATAACATACCAAAAACAAAGAATGTTTTTTTCTTCAGATAAAAAAAAGAGGAGACAGGTTAAAGAAGGATTTTTAAGCCTTGAGACATTGAGACATGGCTTGTGTATGTGTTCCATTCAGAGGGCGAATGGGCAAGACAAAATACTTAAGTGCCTTTGAACAGGGTATGGTAGTAGGTGCCAGGCGCACCGGTTTGTGTCAAGAACTGCAACGCTGCTGGGTTTTTCACACTCAACAGTTTCTTGTGTGTATCAAGAATGGTCCACCACCCAAAGGACATCCAGCCAACTTGACACAACTGTGGGAAGCATTGGAGTCAACATGGTCCAGCATCCTTAACACACTGCACCATGTCTTCAAGACAGCCCAGTCTTAACACACAGTAACATGTCTACACACCAGCCTTAACAAATTATATATATACTTATCCCATGGGCAAAGAAACTCAAAAGGGGTGATGATATTAATTAACAGTAATTTCGACCAAATGTGCAAATTCTCCAAACAGATACGTAAATTAGATGGATTATTTTAAATATGTTATTGGACCATAAACAGATATGGCTCATTAACCTTTACGGACCAATTAATGATGATCCACGCTTCTTTGATAATATATATAATAAATTATCAACTCTGCAAGCAATTCAAGACAATATTATTATGGTGGGGGATTATAATACTGTTTTAAATAGCTCAATGGACCGTAAAGGAAATCACACCACAAACAATCACCCTCATGCTCTTAAGGAAATCGTGAATGTCATGGATACATTTGAACTAGTAGATATATGGAGGCTAGGAATAACATTCTAAGAACATTGAGGGAAAGTTTTGTGTACCCTTATAGAAACATTGTAAGAATGTCATCACAACTGGACAAATGTTGAGTTTTGGGAACCTATCTCTTGTAATGTTCCCACACGGTTCCAACAATCTAATTAAATGTTCTGGGAACCTTTAAAGAACTCAGAAAGGATGTTCTGTCAACATTCTTGCAACATCAAAGGAATGTTTTGTGCACCCTGATACAAACATTATCTGAATATCAGCACAACTGGAAAGTTGTAGTGTTTTGGCAATATTTCTTGTCATATCCCCATAATGTTCCCACAATCTAAATAAATGTGTTAGGAACTATTAAAGAACAGGCGAAATGTGTTCTAGTTACGTTCTTGTAACAGGTGAATGTTTTTTTCACCCTAAAATAAACATTGTATAATCATCCCCAGAAATGGACAGTTTGTGTTTTGGGAAAATATATTTTGTGATGTCACCACAATGTTCCCACCAGACTGTTCACAAAACCGAATGAAACATTCTGGGAACCTTTAAAGAACCGCCGAAATGTACCCTGGGAATGTTCTTGCAACGTCAGGCGAATGTTTTATAAAAACATTGTATAATCATCAGCACAACTGGAAAGTTTTTTTGGTTATGAGAACATTTGCCGCATCCTAACGAATGTTGCTGGCAAGATAATTGAGCACACTACAACAGAGACTGGAGCACACTACAACAGAGACTGGAGCACACTACAACAGAGACTGGAGCACACTACAACAGAGACTGGAGCACACTACAACAGAGACTGGAACACACTACAACAGAGACTGGAACACACTACAACAGAGACTGGAACACACTACAACAGAGACTGGAGCACACTACAACAGAGACTGGAACACACTACAACAGAGACTGGAACACACTACAACAGAGACTGGAACACACTACAACAGAGACTGGAACACACTACAACAGAGACTGGAGCACACTACAACAGAGACTGGAACACACTACAACAGAGACTGGAACACACTACAACAGAGACTGGAACACACTACAACAGAGACTGGAGCACACTACAACAGAGACTGGAACACACTACAACAGAGACTGGAACACACTACAACAGAGACTGGAACACACTACAACAGAGACTGGAACACACTACAACAGAGACTGGAACACACTACAACAGAGACTGGAACACACTACTACAGAGACTGGAACACACTACAACAGAGACTGGAACACACTACAACAGAGACTGGAACACACTACAAAAGAGACTGGAACACACTACAACAGAGACTGGAACACACTACAAAAGAGACTGGAGCACACTACAACAGAGACTGGAGCACACTACAAAAGAGACTGGAACACACTACAACAGAGACTGGAACACACTACTACAGAGACTGGAACACACTACAACAGAGACTGGAACACACTACTACAGATACTGGAGCACACTACAACAGAGACTGGAACACACTACAACAGAGACTGGAGCACACTACAACAGAGACTGGAACACACTACAACAGAGACTGGAACACACTACAACAGAGACTGGAACACACTACAACAGAGACTGGAACACACTACAACAGAGACTGGAGCACACTACAACAGAGACTGGAGCACACTACAACAGAGACTGGAGCACACTACAACAGAGACTGGAACACACTACAACAGAGACTGGAACACACTACAACAGAGACTGGAGCACACTACAACAGAGACTGGAACACACTACAACAGAGACTGGAGCACACTACAACAGAGACTGGAACACACTACAACAGAGACTGGAGCACACTACAACAGAGACTGGAACACACTACTACAGAGACTGGAACACACTACAACAGAGACTGGAGCACACTACAACAGAGACTGGAACACACTACAACAGAGACTGGAACACTACAACAGAGACTGGAGCAGATATATTAGGCCACATCAACTCATACTACTAGTCCTAACCTAACCCTAACCAACTCATACCACTAGTCCTAACCCTAACCAACTCATACTACTAGTCCTAACCTAACCCTAACCAACTGATACCACTAGTCCTAACCTAACCCTAACCAACTCACACCACTAGTCCTAACCTAACCCTAACCAACTCATACCACTAGTCCTAACCCTAACCAACTCATACTACTAGTCCTAACCTAACCCTAACCAACTCATACTACTAGTCCTAACCTAACCCTAACCAACTGATACCACTAGTCCTAACCTAACCCTAACCAACTCATACTACTAGTCCTAACCCTAACCAACTCATACCACTAGTCCTAACCCTAACCAACTCATACTACTAGTCCTAACGCTAACCAACTCATACCACTAGTCCTAACCCTAACCAACTCATACCACTAGTCCTAACCCTAACCAACTCATACCACTAGTCCTAACCCTAACCAACTCATACCTCTAGTCCTAACCCTAACCAACTCATACCACTAGTCCTAACGCTAACCAACTCATACCACTAGTCCTAACCTAACCCTAACCAACTCATACCTCTAGTCCTAACGCTAACCAACTCATACCACTAGTCCTAACCCTAACCAACTCATACTACTAGTCCTAACCTAACCCTAACCAACTGATACCACTAGTCCTAACCTAACCCTAACCAACTCATACTACTAGTCCTAACCCTAACCAACTCATACCACTAGTCCTAACCCTAACCAACTCATACTACTAGTCCTAACGCTAACCAACTCATACCACTAGTCCTAACCCTAACCAACTCATACCACTAGTCCTAACCCTAACCAACTCATACCACTAGTCCTAACCCTAACCAACTCATACCACTAGTCCTAACCCTAACCAACTCATACCACTAGTCCTAACGCTAACCAACTCATACCACTAGTCCTAACCTAACCCTAACCAACTCATACCTCTAGTCCTAACGCTAACCAACTCATACCACTAGTCCTAACCCTAACCAACTCATACTACTAGTCCTAACCCTAACCAACTCATACCTCTAGTCCTAACCCTAACCAACTCATACCACTAGTAGAGCCCACAACTCTTAACGTGAGGGAAGAAAGTGATGAGAGGCTTCATCAAACATAAGATTCTAATCAGCAGCACATATTCAAGACAACTCTTTCTTTGAACTGGCCATGAACGTATAATCACCACTTGATCAGATCTCACCAGATATACACTACTGGTCAAAAGAGTGGGCAAAGCTGTCATCAAAGCAAAGGGTGGCTATTTGAAGAATCTCAAATAGAAAATATATTTTGATCTGTTTAACACTTTGCATATGATTCCATATGTGTTATTTCATCGTTTTGATGTCTTCACTATTATTCTACAATGTAGAAAATAGTAAAAAAATAAAGAAAAACCCTTGAATGAGGAGGTGTTCAAAAACCTTTTGGACCGGTAGTGTAGATCTAACAGGACTATTGATCTGTAATCAAGTGTCTGATGAAGTAATGCTTTCTGCCAAAGTCAAACGGGAAAGAAAACGGACACTGAGAACACTTCACATCAAGGCCCGATAGCATCTCAAGGGAACGTCTGAGTTGGTTCTTTATAACAGTGGTTGAAAGGGCCAACAACTGAACACATCTGAGGCCTTGGCTGGAGTTGATGCTGGCGGGGGGGGGGGAAGCATCATCTTCTGTCTATTTAAGATGGTATCGTTGGGTATTGCTATCACTACTATTATAGACCATCCTGATATAGCTTCAACGGACATACTGTAGATCTGGATTCATACCTACATCATTAAACAGTTTTTATTAAAATAAATTATCTTCAAACTATACTATATGCATAACCGAGTCAAATAAAATAAAGTGTAACACTCCCTTTTATTATCATGTTCATGGATAAGGATAAGATTGGAATTCATGGGGAAACTTTATTAAAACAACCTCTCTGCATCACATAAGTGTGACAGAGTGACACAGCCAACATCGATTAGAAAAAGTCCAAAAAAAGTCTGTTAATGTTTTAACGATAAAGAGACTAAAGCTTTGGCGGCTCTGTCTCGTCTTTGTGTTTGAGGGCAAAGTAGTGAGCTGATATTATTGCTCCAGAAAGAGACAGATTGCATATAGTTGGAAACGGCATTTTGATATCTTTAATTGACTTGAAGATATCTTTAATTGAGTTTAAGATGTCCCCAACTCAATGAGAAGTTTATCTTCAACCCAATTAATGACACTAGCAATTTAATTAGCGATATCTTACAATAACGGGGTTTTAGAAAATATATCTTACAATGTTTTCTCTAAAGACAGATAGGATCTCTGCAGCGAAGAAAAAACTAAAGTATTTTTTTATTTCTGTTTTTATCTTTTTGATTTGGTGCTGATTGACTGTCTGTTCTGAACCGTGCTACAGACACACAGAGAGAGGAGATGGGAAACAGAGGATATCAGACGCTGTGTGTGTGTGAGAGTGTGTCTACGCGCATGTGAGAGCGTGTCCATTTGTGTGTGTGTGTGTGTGTGTGTGTGAGTGTGTGTGTGCGTGCGTGTCCGTGTGTGTGTGCGTGTCCATGTTTGTGTGTGTGTGTGTGTGTGTGTGCGTGTCCATATGTGTGTGTGTGTGTGTGTGTGGGAGTATGTGAGAGTGTGTGTGTGCGTGTCCATGTGTGTGTGTGTGTGTGTGTGTGTGTGTGTGTGTGTGTGTGTGTGTAGCTAAGCAGGGGGATATATCAGAATCAGACGCTGCTACAGCTTTACATTTTCACAGTTCCACTTCCTGTGTTTCCATCATATCAGAATCAAACAGAGAGGGGAAAGCTGCATCTGTTTCAGGTGTCACAATTAGAGGAACCTTGGGAAGTGATTAAATAGCTCTGATTCGTAGCTCGACTACTCAGCCTGATAATAGTCATGTCTAGATAACAGCTGGTGTTATGAGGACAGACTTCACAGGGATCTTACTGTTGCAATAAGAAAGACAACAGTTGAAATAAACACTGGGAGTTGTAATAGGAGATACAGTTTAAATAAACACTGGGAGTTGCAATAGGAGATACAGATTAAATAAACACTGGGAGTTGCAATAGGAGATACAGTTTAAATAAACACTGGGAGTTGCAATAGGAGATACAGTTTAAATAAACACTGGGAGTTGCAATAGGAGATACAGTTTAAATAAACACTGGGAGTTGCAATAGGAGATACAGATTAAATAAACACTGGGAGTTGCAATAGGAGATACAGATTAAATAAACACTGGGAGTTGCAATAGGAGATACAGTTTAAATAAACATATAATGCATAGTTGTTAATTGGAACAATGACATTTGAGACTTTAAATAAAACACGGCAACTCCGTAGGACAGTGGTATTCAAACTTCTTCAGCGGGGAGCAGATTTTTTCAGGCAGAATTTCTGGGGACCCCATTTATTTTGCAAGAATTTTCTCGTGACCCCCACCATAGTTCCCCCCACGACCCCTCTAGGACATTAGAGGACCCCAAAACAAAGTTGACTACTCTCTAAACTTTCTCAAATTGCTATTGTTTTAAATCCATTTGGCATACGTCCTCATTCAGGGTGACTTCCAGTGTGAGTTTACACAAACAGGCCCAGCTATCAGGTTTCATCTGGTTCCACCAGCTATCTATATGCACCTCAATTACTGACACACAAACACACCTCAAATACAGAGGCTGTACCTACTGTACGGAATGAGAACGGCACGGAGAGAGATTAAACAAACTAGAGATGGCGCGTCTCCAGGGGATGTGTGGGTGTCAACGGAATCACAGGCTGGTAATCATTTCAGAGAGCCAGAGGGAAGGAGAGAGAGGAGGGGGAAAGAGAGAGAGAGAGAGAGAGAGAGAGAGAGAGAGAGAGAGAGAGAGAGAGAGAGAGAGAGAGAGAGAGAGAGAGAGAGAGAGAGAGAGAGAGAGAGAGGGTGGGGGGACAGAGAAGGAGACAAAAATAGAGAAAGAGAGATACAGAGGGAGAGAGAGAATGAGAGAAAGAGAGAGAAAGTGAGAGCGAGAGAGAGACAGAGAGATAATGAGAGAGGGAGATTGAAAGGGCAGAGAGAGAGAGAGAGAGAGAGAGAGAGAGAGAGAGAGAGAGAGAGAGAGAGAGAGAGAGAGAGAGAGAGAGAGAGAGAGAGAGAGAGAGAGAGAGAGAGAGAGAGAGAGAGAGAGAGAGACTGTTATAGTCTTCAGATCACAGGGCATATTCAGTGAGTGGATAAGTGCGCCCAACGTGTCCCACAGGGCTCCCACTTTAAACAGCCAGAAGGAAACCTCTCGGAAATCATTTTCCTTTTGGTGGCTCGTGATCGCTAGGGCCCTCAGGAGATATTTGGTTGTGTGTGTGTGTGTGTGTGTGAGCTATTTGTGTGTGTGTGTGTGTGTGAGCCATTTGTGTGTGTGTGTGTGAGTGAGATATTTGTGTGTGTGTGTGTGTGTGTGTGTGTGAGAGAGATATTTGTGTGTGTGTGTGAGTGAGCTATTTGTGTGTGTGTGTGTGTGTGTGTGTGAGCTATTTTTGTGCACAGTCATATACACTAACACACACACACACACACACACACACACACACACACACACACACACACACACAGAGTGTGAAAGGTGAGCACAATACCAGACACGTCCACACACACAGACATAATTACAGTAATATACACATTAATCCATCGTATGCATATGTCAAATACAGTATAAACATATTCCAAGTTCTTCAACATTGTATCCATGACAATCGTGTAAATATATTTAAAGGGACATTTCACTGCTGCTCTTTCACTGTAATGTTATTAACATATAATATGTCTCATAAAAATGTCCTCACTACATGCAAATACGAGTGTTTCTAATTCTCACCGGTAGAAATAGGCCTTCTACATTCCCTGGTTGTAAGCAAACCACAATATCCTAAATGAATAGTGGTTTCAGGACGTAGTACCGCCCCTGTCGAGGTGGATCCGTTTGAGAATGGGTGTCAACAGGTAGCTAACGTTACTCACTGGACCAGACACTCGTTCATAGAACATCAGCTTGCGAATAACTATTTATATTTGCGTCGACAACAACTGTAAAGTTTAGTCATGGTGCTCAGTACCTGGATGTTCAAACTACAAGCAAGCACAGGCTGCTGCATTCCATCAGTTACCTTATTAAGATGTCGAGCAGAGGTAACTAATGTAGCTAACTTAGCTAGCTACCTAGCTAGCAAACTAGATTTGTTTATCTTATTAACTAAAATCTAGATAGCTAGCTTTCATAATATGCTGGCTAGACATTCCAAAGCAAAATCAATGTAATTAGCCAGCTGCTATCTGGTGATGTGATTTGTAACTTTGCAAGCTAACTTTAGCTACATTTAGGTTACGTTCAGCTACAGCCTACCGGACCGCATCTAACCGTTAGCTAGCTAACTAACTACCGCTGAGGCTAAGGTGACTGGCCAATGTGTTCTATTTACAGAGTCTGATCAACATCAACATCAAATTGACACTGCTGTTCCATCCAATGCCTGTTTACCTTGAGGCTGATGCTTATATACGCGTAAACATGCGTACACACACACTCACATTCAAACATGTAAATAGTACCACACATGAACTCAAACGTATTCAGTTGGCCTTGCTGTTTAGATTTGTGTTGTCCTTCATGTCTTTGTTTCTGCATTGTTATTTTCCTTTGTTTTTTTTTTTATATGAAGGGGGAGATTTTCCGTGGGGGGCGGGGACTGTGGTGGGGTCTCGGATGGTTGAGGGGCAGCTCTCGAGGAACTGTGGGGGGGGGGGAGATCTTGGAGGGCTTGTGGCCTGGCGGTTGGGAGCTTCTTGGGCCATTGCCCGATAGGTCGCTGGTTCGGGTCCCCGATTTGACTTGGTGGGAGATCTGTTGAGCGGCTTCACTGCAGATAGACTGTATGTTTTTAATATTCAGCACCAGGAACTAGTGTAAGCCACCTTTCCATGACACCATGATGAGCAGTGGAGGCTCTTCAGAGGCAGCATCATGTTATGGGGATGCTTTTCAGCGGCACGGACAGGGAGACTGGTAAGGATAGAGGGAACAATGAATGGAGCCAAATACAGGCAAATCCTTGAAGAGAA
This sequence comes from Coregonus lavaretus, assembly GCF_964263955.1. Lineage (NCBI taxonomy): Eukaryota > Metazoa > Chordata > Actinopteri > Salmoniformes > Salmonidae > Coregonus > Coregonus lavaretus. The sequence goes on from NW_028159595.1 coordinate 18,824, forward strand.
CCTGCTTCAGAGGGCAAACGACCTTTAGACTGCGGTGAAGATTTACATTCCAACAGGACAATGACCCCATGCATACAGCCAAAGCAACGCTGGAATGGCTTCAGAAAAAGAATGTGAAAGTCCTTGAGTGGCCCGGCCAAAGCCAAGACTTAAATCCCATTGAAAATCTGTGGAAAGACTTGAAGATTGCTGTTCACCGCCTCTCCCCATCTAATTTAACAGAGCTTGAGAAAATCTGCATGGAAGAATGGGAGAAAATCCCCAAATCCAGATGTGCAACACTGATACAGACATACCCAAGACGACTCAACGCTGTAATCGCCGCCAAAGTTGCTTCTACAATGTATTGACTCAGTGGTGTAAATGACATATTTATTATGCAGGGTGTAACTAACTTGTGTCTCTGTACTTGAAAAGCATAATGTATGATAAGAGACAGACAGTGAAGAGTGTTTGACAACGGTTTCACATCAATAATTTGATACAAACTGCCTGCCGAGGAAATAGACGCTGCTTCAAACACCTCCCTCAATAATAAAGGATAGCAATCAAACAGACATCATCTTCTATCCCTGCTGGAAATGATCCCAAATACTTTCCAACTATTTTAGCCGGAATGGGATGGCTGCATAAAGTAAGCATGAAAGATAAACCGATGTTCCCCTGTGTCCCTCTGAGCAGGGAATGGAAGGAACCACAGTTTTAATATCACTACTTCAAATAGTTATTCTATAACCAATGCAATAGGAAGGGGAGGGAGGGAGGGAAAGTTCATTATACTTTCCACACTCTCTCTCTCTCTCTCTCTCCTTTTATTTCAACCCTCAGAAGCGGCCTCTTTTTTTTTTTTTTTACATCGAAAGTCAAAAAGGAGGATTGAAGAAAGGATCTTTAAAAGAAGAGGAGCCTGTTCCCAGCGAGCAGGGGGAAGCTTAGAATGGTTAGACAATTTAATTGGTTAAAAGGAAAAGATTAAAGAGTGGCTGACTCTATTCCATAAATAATAGATTTCTAATGTATTTGTAGTGACAGGAAGAGAGAGGATGTTGTTTGGGGATGCTGAGTGGCAGAGCACTTCACATCCTCCTCTTTCACCCTTCTCTCTCTCTTCTCTTTGCCGTCTTTCTTTGTTTTCCACACTCCGTGATATTCAAGCAGCATGAAAGGCAGAGAGGGAGCACACTTGCGGCTCAATTTGATCTCGCATCGCCAGAAATCAAACATCGTGCATGTAAAGAAGGATCGCAAGGAGTAACTTTTTTGTGGGAGACCAAACTTTTTAACACTGTGTTGTGTTCGTAGAGAGAGAGAGAATATAATGTAATTCAGATGGTGGCTGGCTGGCACACACAGACACACACACACAGACACACAGACACACACACGCACACGCACACACACACGCGCACACACACGCGCGCACACACACACACAAGCACACACACACACACGCACACACACACACACACACACACACACACACACACACACACACACACACACACACACACACACACACACACACACAAGCCCTCGCCGTATTAAAATACAAAGCCAGACAACTGCAGACAAAACAAATAACCAAGACCACAACACATATTTTGGGATTTCAAGAGAAGACTGTTTAGATTAGAGTGGGCTATGAAATAACTACCTTGGTAGAAAACTGAAATGCCTACCAGGAGTGTAGATGTTGTTGTTTTTCAAGAACAACCAACCAGCAGCAACAAACTAAAAAATGCAAATTCCAAAATATCTTTCTCCATGGGAAATTCAAACTGCAGTGAAATATACAGCTCTGCTTCACAACTTCTTTATGGCATCTCACCCCCCAAAATAATTATGGCATCTCACCCCCCAAAATAATTATGGCATCTCACCCCCCAAAATAATTATGACAAGGCATCTCACCCCCCAACTAAATTATGACAAGGCATGTCACCCCCCAACTAAATTATGACAAGGCATGTCACCCCCCAACTAAATTATTACAAGGCATCTCACCCCCCAACTAAATTATGACAAGGCATCTCACCCCCAACTAAATTATGACAAGGCATCTCACCCCCCAACTAAATTATGACAAGGCATCTCACCCCCCAACTAAATTATGACAAGGCATCTCACCCCCCCAACTAAATTATGACAAGGCATCTCACCCCCCAACTAAATTATAAACAAGGCATCTCACCACCCAACTAAATTATGACAAGGCATCTCACCCCCCAACTAAATTATGACAAGGCATCTCACCCCCCAACTAAATTATAAACAAGGCATCTCACCCCCCAACTAAATTATGACAAGGCATCTCACCCCCCAACTAAATTATGACAAGGCATCTCACCCCCCAACTAAATTATAAACAAGGCATCTCACCCCCCAACTAAATTATGACAAGGCATCTCACCCCCCAACTAAATTATGACAAGGCATCTCACCCCCCAACTAAATTATGACAAGGCATCTCACCCCCCAACTAAATTATGACAAGGCATCTCACCCCCCAACTAAATTATGACAAGGCATCTCACCCCCCAACTAAATTATAAACAAGGCATCTCACCCCCAACTAAATTATGACAAGGCATCTCACCCCCCAACTAAATTATAAACAAGGCATCTCACCCCCCAACTAAATTATGACAAGGCATCTCACCCCCCAACTAAATTATAAACAAGGCATCTCACCCCCAACTAAATTATGACAAGGCATCTCACCCCCCAACTAAATTATAAACAAGGCATCTCACCCCCCAACTAAATTATGACAAGGCATCTCACCCCCCAACTAAATTATGACAAGGCATCTCACCCCCCAACTAAATTATGACAAGGCATCTCACCCCCCAACTAAATTATGACAAGGCATCTCACCCCCCAACTAAATTATGACAAGGCATCTCACCCCCCAACTAAATTATGACAAGGCATCTCACCCCCCAACTAAATTATGACAAGGCATCTCACCCCCCAACTAAATTATGACAAGGCATCTCACCCCCCAACTAAAATATGACAAGGCATCTCACCCCCCAACTAAATTATGACAAGGCATCTCACCCCCCAACTAAATTATGACAAGGCATCTCACCCCCCAACTAAATTATGACAAGGCATCTCACCCCCCAACTAAATTATGACAAGGCATCTCACCCCCCAACTAAATTATGACAAGGCATCTCACCCCCCAACTAAATTATGACAAGGCATCTCACCCCCCAACTAAATTATGACAAGGCATCTCACCCCCCAACTAAATTATGACAAGGCATCTCACCCCCCAACTAAATTATGACAAGGCATCTCACCCCCCAACTAAATTATGACAAGGCATCTCACCCCCCAACTAAATTATGACAAGGCATCTCACCCCCCAACTAAATTATGACAAGGCATCTCACCCCCCAACTAAATTATGACAAGGCATCTCACCCCCCAACTAAATTATGACAAGGCAGCCTTCTATCCCCACAGCCTTCTATTCCATGCAGCCTTCTATCCCATGCAGCCTTCTATCCCATGCAGCCTTCTATTCCGTGGCCTTACACTGCCTTGGGATGACAAAGGAAATTGCTGTCATCGCTGCGCTTCAATCTATGAATGCCTCCTTTCCTCCTAAGCTCTCCTCCTCCACTCCTCCTTCTACCCCTCGACCCTCTCCACCCCTCGCTTAATCTCATTCCCAATGTCAAATAATGATGTACTGTACTGCTGTGATGCTGCCTGCAATGATGGAAGATGGAGGAGGAAAGGAGGAGAGGAGAGTGGGAGGAGAGGAGGAGAGGAGAGAGGGAGGAGAGGAAGAGAGGAGAGGAGAGGAGAGGAGAGGAGAGGAGAGGAGAGGAGAGGAGAGGAGAGGAGAGGAGAGGAGAGGAGAGGAGAGGAGAGGAGAGGAGAGGAGAGGAGAGGAGAGGAGAGGAGAGGAGAGGAGAGGAGAGGAGGAGAGGAGAGAGGAGAGAGGGATGAGAGGAGAGAGGGAGGAGAGGAAGAGAGGAGAGGAGAGGAGAGGAGAGGAGAGGAGAGGAGAGGAGAGGAGAGGAGATGAGAGGAGAGGAGAGGAGAGGAGAGGAGAGGAGAGGAGAGGAGAGGAGAGGAGAGGAGAGGAGAGGAGAGAGGAGGAGAGGAGAGAGGAGAGAGGGATGAGAGGAGGAGAGGAGGAGAGGAGAGAGGGAGGAGAGGAAGAGAGGAGAGGAGAGGAGAGGAGAGGAGAGGAGAGGAAAGGAGAGGAGAGGAGAGGAGAGGAGAGGAGAGGAGAGGAGAGGAGAGGAGAGGAGAGGAGAGGAGAGGAGAGGAGAGGAGAGGAGAGGAGAGGAGAGGAGAGGAGAGGAGAGGAGAGGAGAGGAGAGGAGAGGAGAGGAGAGGAGAGAGGGAGGAGAGGAGGAGAGGAGGAGAGGAGAGAGGAGAGAGGGATGAGAGGAGGAGGGATGGCGAGAAAGCATTACGGCCTGGCCTGTCAGGGCTCTGGGCTGCATGCTGGTGGAGGGGGAGGGAGGGGAGAGGAGGGAGAGGGGAGAGGGGAGGCCCAGTGTAGGTTACATGTTTTGGAAACAGGTAGGCAGAAGCGACATGGGTGGCGTGTGTGGGTGAGTGTGGGTGAGTGTAGGTGTGTGTGTGTGTGTGTGTGTGTGTGTGTGTGTGTGTGTGTGTGTGTGTGTGTATGTATGTGCGTGTGTGAGAGTCAAGTGAGTGTGTAACTGTGTCTGTGTGTGAGTCAAGTTAGTGCATGTGTGTGTGTGTGTGTGCGTGTGTGTGTGTGTGTGTATGTGTGCGTGTGTGTCAGTGAAGCTGTCTATTCATTCCTGGGGTCAAACGCTCACTCACGAATGAAATCTAGCAACGTCAGTCGCCCGGGAGCCTCAGCTGGGCTCGCATGGCAGCTGATCTTCCAAGCATCAGTGGAGATGTCTCAACGAGGCAGGATCAAGCTCCCAGCCGGCAGGGGAGTAGGGAGGAGGATGGGGGAGGAGGAGGGAGGAGGAGGGGGGAGGAGGAGGGAGGAGGAGGGGGGGAGGAGGGAGGAGGATGGGGAGGAGGAGGGAGGAGGATGGGGGGAGGAGGAGGGAGGAGGAGGGGGGAGGAGGAGGGAGGAGGATGGGGGGAGTAGGAGGGAGGAGGAGGGGGGAGGAGGAGGGGGGAGGAGGAGGGAGGAGGATGGGGGGAGGAGGAGGGAGGAGGAGGGGGGAGGAGGAGGGAGGAGGAGGGGGGAGGAGGAGGGGGAGGAGGAGGGGGGGAGGAGGGGGGAGGAGGAGGGAGGGAGGAGGAGGGGGGAGGAGGAGGGGGGGAGGAGGATGGGGGAGGAGTAGAGAGGAGGAGGGGGGAGGAGGAGGGAGGAGGATGGGGGAGGAGTAGGGAGGAGGATGGGGAGGAGGAGGGAGGAGGAGGGAGGAGGAGGGGGGAGGAGGAGGGGAGGAGGAGGGAGGAGGAGGAGGGAGGAGGGTGGGGGAGGAGGAGGGAGGAGGAGGGGGGAGGAGGAGGGAGGAGGATGGGGAGGAGGAGGGAGGAGGAGGGAGGAGGAGGGGGGAGGAGGAGGGGAGGAGGAGGGAGGAGGAGGAGGGAGGAGGGTGGGGGGAGGAGGAGGGAGGAGGAGGGGGGAGGAGGAGGGGGGGAGGAGGATGGGGAGGAGGGAGGAGGATGGGAGAGGAGGAGGGAGGAGGAGGGAGGAGGATGGGGAGGAGTAGGGAGGAGGAGGGAGGAGGATGGGAGGAGTAGGGAGGAGGAGGGGGGAGGAGGAGGGAGGAGGAGGGGGGAGGAGGATGGGGAGGAGTAGGGAGGAGGAGGGGGGAGGAGGAGGGAGGAGTAGGGAGGAGGATGGGGGAGGAGGAGGGAGGAGGATGGGGAGGAGGAGGGAGGAGGGTGGGGGGAGGAGGATGGGGGGAGGTGTAGGGAGGAGGGTGGGGGAGGAGAAGGGGGGGAGGAGGGGGGAGGAGGAGGGAGGAGGATGGGGGGAGGAGTAGGGAGGAGGAGGGGGGAGGAGGAGGGAGGAGGATGGGGAGGAGTAGGGAGGAGGATGGGGGAGGAGGAGGGAGGAGGATGGGGGGAGGAGTAGGGAGGAGGAGGGGGGAGGAGGAGGGAGGAGGATGGGGAGGAGTAGGGAGGAGGATGGGGGAGGAGGAGGAGGGTGGGGGGAGGAGGATGGGGGGAGGTGTAGGGAGGAGGGTGGGGGGAGGAGGATGGGGGGAGGTGTAGGGAGGAGGGTGGGGGAGGAGAAGGGGGGGAGGAGGAAGGAGTAGGAAGGGGGAGGAGTAGGGAGGAAGAGGGGGGAGGAGTAGGGAGGAGGAAGGGGGAGGAGGAGGGAGGAGGATGGGGGGTCACTTCACGTGAGCACCGAGAAGAGAAGTGGGCTGCTGCTCTATGTCGCTGAGAGATGCCCTGCTGTCTCCCTGCGCTGCACGCCATATTCTGCTGCCCAGAAACTAGAAAGCAAAGCAGAGCTGAGCCGAGTAGAGGAGAGGACATGCGGAGATGGGAGGGGAGGGGAGGAGGTCAGCGATAGTACTGGGCCAACTAAGAAAACAAAAATATATATACGGGTAAACAGAGAGAGAGAGAGACCAACTGCTCTGCTAAAAACCGTTCCTCCCTCACAGGAAGAAACAAAATTCTGCTCCAAATTCACTCCATTCATTAAAATAACAATTTAACCAACACCCATCTATTTTTGTGACTACCTGGACCTACCATTTGGTTTCGAAGTATTGAAACCAAACCATATGATTTGAATGAAAAGTATTTTCATTAACAACATGAAAAGGTGACTGTAAAAAGTGCTCATCATTTCAAATAAGCTACATGTCGTATTAAACAGCATATAAACACTCTAAATAGGTCAGGAGACAGACAGGGAGCCTAAGAAGGAACGAAAATGAATTATTTTGGCTATATTATTAGCCTATTATTTCTATGATTTCAAGGGCATAACCCACAAATAACTAAATTGTGAAGGGTTTGCGAGTGCGACACACTAGGCTGGCAGGAACATTAAGCGCTCAGCATTTAAACACGATTTTGTTGTATTAAGTAATTATAATGTATAAATTGCGCATATATGCTGTGACTTATTTAGAATTAAATAAAAATGAAACAAAAAATGTGATCCGTTTCAGGAAGACTACAGTCGTGGTCAAAAGTTTTGAGAATGACACAAATATTAATTTTAACAAAGTCTGCTGCCTCAGTTTTTATGATGGCAATTTGTATATACTCCAGAATGTTATGAAGTGTGATCAGATGAATTGCAATTAATTGCAAAGTCCCTCTTTGCCATGAAAATGAACTTAATCCCCCAAAAATATTTCCACTGCATTTCAGCCCTGCCACAAAAGGACCAGCTGACATCATGTCAGTGATTCTCTCGTTAACACAGGTGAGAGTGTTGACGAGGACACGGCTGGAGATCACTCTGTCATGCTGATTGAGTTAGAATAACAGACTGGAAGCTTTAAAAGGAGGGTGGTGCTTGAAATCATTGTTCTTCCTCTGTTAACCATGGTTACCTGCAAGGAAACACATGCCGTCATCATTGCTTTGCACAAAAAGGGCTTCACAGGAAAGGATATTGCTGCTAGTAAGATTGCACCTAAATCAACCATTTATCGGATCATCAAGAACTTCAAGGAGAGAGGTTCAATTGTTGTGAAGAAGGCGTCAGGGCGCCCAAGAAAGTCCAGCAAGTGCCAGGACCGTCTCCTAAAGTTGATTCAGCTGTGGGATCGGGGCACCACCAGTGCAGAGCTTGCTCAGGAATGGCAGCAGGCAGGTGTGAGTGCATCTGCACGCACAGTGAGGCGAAGACTTTTGGAGGATGGCCTGGTGTCAAGAAGGGCAGCAAAGAAGCCACTTCTCTCCAGGAAAAACATCAGGGACAGACTGATATTCTGCAAAAGGTACAGGAATTGGACTGCTGAGGACTGGGGTAAAGTCATTTTCTCAGATGAATCCCCTTTCCGATTGTTTGGGGTATCCGTAAAAAAGCTTGTCCGGAGAAGACAAGGTGAGCGCTAACATCAGTCCTGTGTCATGCGATTCATGTGTGGGGTTGCTTCTCAGCCAAGGGAGTGGGCTCACTCACAATTTTGCCTAAGAACACAGCCATGAATAAAGAATGGTACCAACACATCCTCCGAGAGCAACTTCTCCCAACCATCCAAGAAGAGTTTGGTGACGAACAATGCCTTTTCCAGCATGATGGAGCACCTTGCCATAAGGCAAAAGTGATAACTAAGTGGCTCGGGGAACAAAACATCGACATTTTGGGTCCATGGCCAGGAAACTCCCCAGACCTTAATCCCATTGAGAACTTGTGGTCAATCCTCAAGAGGCGGGTGGACAAACAAAAATTCTGACAAACTCCAAGCATTGATTATGCAAGAATGGGCTGCCATCAGTCAGGATGTGGCCCAGTAGTTTAATTGACAGCATGCCAGGGCGGATTGCAGACGTCTTGAAAAAGAAGGGTCAACACTGCAAATATTGACTATTTGCATAAACTTAATGTAATTGTCAATAAAAGCCTTTGACACTTATGGAATACTTGTAATTATACTTCAGTATACCATAGTAACATCTGACAAAAATAACTAAAAACACTGAAGCAGCAAACTTTGTGAAGACCAATACTTTTGACCACGACTGTAAGTACATTATTTACCTTCAGAGGTGAATGTATCAAACCAGTTGCCGTGATACGTTTTTTGTCTTTGTTTTTTTTACTGGTCACTACTTCACAGGAGAGGCATTTTAACAACTTTCTTTTTTTTTATTATCAAAATGTTTTGGGGGGCAGAAATGCCTTCTGGAAAATGTAAACTTTCATGTGCCTTAATAACAAACTTGTATTTCTTCTGTAAAATTGTTAAATTGCGAGTAGTTTAAGCCATGGAAAAAGACAGGAACCTTCCCGCTAGCCATGATTGGCTGGATGAATGGATGGGCTGGAACATGCCGGGAGATGGGTTTGGATTGGTCTGCCATGTAGCATGCTTCTGTCTGTAACGTGAGCTGCTCAGTATGTGTTGATAATCCTTTCTACCGTGGCTTTTTTGAAAGATATAACGTTAGCCATCGAGAACTACAAAAGTTTTGCTATTTTTCTCAACAACATTGATGCCCTGAATTTAGCAGGCGCTATTGACAGATCAGTTGGAAAAAGTTGTGATGGGCTACTTTCTGCACACGCCACGGTCAGTGTGAACCGGAGTGACTTGACACAACGCTGGCCAAACAAGATGTAGCTACAAAAAAAAAACAGAGTTAAATGGTTCCAGTCTGCTGTGAAGTATTCATCCATGTATACGGGTAAGAGTCTAGCTACATTTTCAGATATTATATGTTTCTAATTTTGTCACAATGTCGTTTTCATTGCAAGTTAAAGCGTACTGTTAGCTAACTAGCAAACGTTAGCTTGCTGGCTCGCTAGCTAACGATACGTGTATGATCTGTGTAGTAATATTATTAGAATCAGAAATTATATTTGCATTGCTAGTTATAGCCTAATTTTAACTAGCTAGCTAACATTGAACCTAGATGGTTAGCTTTAACTACCTGCAGATTCATATTACAGCTATGACAATCCGTTTGTATTGGTAGTAGTATGAGTTGGGATTATGCTGGTTCATTGTTTAGCTAGCTAGCTAGCTAGCTACATGTCTAAACAAAAGACTTCACTTCGCCAGATGATTACATGACCCATCCAGTTAGCCAGGTGTGTCTGGGGGTGATTACGGCCATCTATTGTATTTCATGTACATGTGTACATGTCTAGACGATAGTGACCCATCCACTTAGCTAGATGGGGGGTGGTTATAGCATTTCTTTCACATGACCCATCAAGTGTGTCTAGGTAAGCATCAGCTAGTAATTATACAATATTTATAAAATATTTTTATCTGGACACTTTCTGTTTTTGATATTGCTACTATGCAAATATGCAAGTAACCATTTCACTGTACCTTTTACACCTTCTGTATTCTGTGCATGTGACAAATAAACTTAGATTTGATTTGATATAGTGTGTGTTTACCAGAGACGGTAATGTGATGAACAACATGACCTTTACCAAAGTCAGATTAGGATATAGGCCAAGGACTAGATAAAGTGTATTTTTACCTGAGGGTTTTCCTTATTGTAGGCTACTACTTTCACCACTTTTAGTCTTGAAATCTTTGGTTGTTTACTACACTACTCACTCTGTTTAGCACATGGCCTCACATGTTGAATCCTTAAAGAGATGGGTGGGGCTAAGGCTTAAGAGGGTGTGAACAATGCTGAATGGGTGTAGACAAAAAAGAGCTCTCCAGTAGGTGTCCCAAAACATTCACGGGCCATTTTGTCAAAAGTGGGGTTACAAATTCATCAACTTTCAAAGCAGAATTACTTTCCCATTGTTCCTCAACTGCAGTGTATGATATAACATTTTCTAGCTCTGAGTCTCTCCTTTTATCCAATGTAAAAAAAAACACCACTTCAAATGTTGCTACATAGGACCAAATCCAGGTGGTGGGTCACAAATGCCTTATAAGGCTCAGTCTTTAGTGCCTTTGAATTACCCTTTTAGAAAGACGAGTTTGGCCAGAGTCTGTGGCTTCATGCTCATGTGATGATGCCTGGAGAGCATGCCAGCAGTGGAGAACACCCTCTCCGCGCTCGCAGAGCCACTGGGGACGCTAAACACCCTTCGGGACACTCTTGCCAGGCTGGGCAGAGATGCAGAGTTATTTATTTGTATTTTTATAGGTAGGCCTAAAGGTTTTTGAGCAAAATAACTCAATCAAAACGGAAAGCTCCTTGAAAGAGGTCATATGTGATCATAGCCTATTGTATAGATAATAGAATGAAAATGAACGAAACTTTAAGAGATCAGCTTTTTAGTTTATAAATACTTGCTACAATGACACACTTAGCTAGCTCCCCACCTCCTCTCTTTCTGTTAGCATGTTCACATAGTACACCATCATGCTTTCGGGATACGTGTCTTTTCAGATTCCACAATGATTCTTTAGTTGTGGACACTACATCACTTGGTCCTCTTCATCTTTGTAAGTCACCTTGATTTAGCACCTGTGTGTTTCATCAGTTTCTTAATTAAACTATTTAGCAAACTCCATGACGGTAGCTAAAGCAAGGGGCTAAAGCAGCACACAAGTAGACTACAAATGCATGCTGGGCCGGGCATGCCCTGAGCTGGTGAAGTGAGCACTACTGGAGTGGTACTGGAGCAAAATTCGAGGCCTCCAGCCTTTGGGAAACTCGCTCCGCGCTCCGCTCCTCTCCAGCTCCGCTCACATACTTTGGTGGAAAACGACTAACTTCTTTGGAAGTTGTGGGAACGTATGTTTTTGTATTTGGGAACAAAGCCATGTGTTTCCTGACTGGTAAATCACATTTTAATTTTAACATTCTGAGAACAGAAGTGAAAATGTGCATCTTCATCCACCTTGACCTTCCAGAACACAACACACACCTTTTCCACTGCCAAGGAGGCGCAAGACTTCTTCGAGAAGCACATCAAGCCCAACACACAATGGAACAATGGTTTAAAATCACCATCTTGGGTAAAGGCAAAGACCAAGAAGGCAAAATCACTTTCCTTAAATGGATCCATAATGGAAAGAAAATTCCCTTTATTAATGTGTCTAAATTCATATGATTAACTGAATTCCATTTGGTTATTGGGACAGACATGAATGTCATTTTGGACATGCAAGACAAATCTAATAAGACCAATTACAATCCACACGCAAGGCTCTACAGCATATGCTCTCTGATTAAAACCTCATTGATGCCTGGCAAACACACAATCCTAAAGAAAAAGAAAGCTACTCAAACAGGCATAAAATATTCTCACAAAATCGATTTCATACTATTATCTCCAACTCTATTTTATTGAATCAAGAAAATAAAAATGTGGCATATGCGCTTGTCTGACCTCCACGCCTACTACTGCCAACTTCATATCTTAGAATCTACTAAAATAGCCACAACATGGCTTTCCAACGTTTCATTACTACAAAATCCTACATTTTGTTATCAATTAGAAATGTAACTAAATGAATTCATAATGATCAATACATATTCAGTCGATGACCCCCCGGGTTCTATGGGATGCCAGCAAAGGTTTTTATTAAAAATAATGCAGCTGCATTTGCATTTGGGTTGAATAAACCCCAATTAAAGAAGATAACAGAATTGGAAATGTTAACTGCGTTAGAGCGTTCTCAACAAACACTCATTTCAGACCAGGTAGCTATTACTCTTTCAAAAGTCAAGACAGAACTTCATTTATTGATAAGACAGAGAGAAGAATTTGCCGTCCATCGAGTTAAACTCAACCATTACTTCCATGGTAATCGTCCTAGACGTTTAGTGGCCAACAAGCTACGCAGTAATGATCAAGTAGCTGATATAGTAACTATTGAATCTGAAACAGGGGAATTACTATCAGAACTCAAATTATTCAAAGATTCTCCCGCTTTTATAAAGAACAGTACACCTTTGATTGTAAATCCACATCAAGCCTGAGCCCAAATCTCTCAATGAACTCAAAAAGGCATTGGATAGCATGAATAAAGGCAAATCACCTGGACGGGATGGTATTCCTCCTGTGGTCTATTTAAACCACGTCAGAATCACTAGAAGCATCAGACAAGGCGATCCAATTTCACCTTTGCTACTTTTATTATCAATCGAACCCCTGGCCCAGGCAATTCGTAAATGGATGAAAATAACACACATTTCCCTCAAATCTACTGATCACTTCATCTCATTATACACAGACTAGATTTTACTATATCTAGACAATGCATCTCAATCGCTCCCAAACGCATTGAAGATCATAGATAAAGTCAGCTTCATCTTAAGTTATAAAATGAATCTAACCAAATCAGCTCCACTGCCTCTCAAGACCCCGATGGAGGACTCCATCTCTACTTACGGAATCCCAATAGTTTTTCATTTTAAATATTTGGGAGTAGATATATTTCCTTCCTCAGATAAAACCATAGGCAGAAACTTTAACAGAACGCACAAATCAATTCAATCCGACCTCAGTAGATGGAATAATATCCCAATTGCTTTAACCGGCAGAATATCTATTGTCAAAATAAATATATATTGCCAAGGCTGAATTTCTGTAGTTCAATGCTTCCCATGTCTCCCCTTTTGGCTATTGGGATAAAATTCATAGTTTCAAAATGTATATGGCAAGGTAAACGATCCTGGATAAAATAAACAAACTTACAGAGGCAAAGACGTAGGAGGACTATCCGTACCCAACTTTAAATTGTATTTCTAGGCACTAGCATTTCGCCCCATCCTAAATTGGTTTAGACATGATTTTTCTGCCCCCTGGCTGAGTATAGAGAGAAATATGGTGTCTCCTATTGACCTGGAAGAGGTGGTCTTCACTGATATATCCCTTAAACAATGTAATATGGTATCTCCTGTGGCCCTGGAAGAGGTGGTCTTCACTGATATATCCCTTAAACAATGTAATATGGTATCTCCTGTGGCCCTGGAAGAGGTGGTCTTCACTGATCTATCCCTTAAACAATGTAATATGGTATCTCCTGTGGCCCTGGAAGAGGTGGTCTTCACTGATATATCCCTTAAACAATATAAACTACACATTATTTCACAATAATGCCTTGCGATCTGGAGGGCAGCCTTTTGCATCCCCTCAATGGTCCAAATGTGGAATCCGTACCTTGGCGTTACAAGCGCCGTGCTCTACCAGCTGAGCTACAGAGGACCACATTTATCAAGAAAATACGTTTTTCTTTGGTAAAGTTTTTTTTTTTTTTTTTAAAGTTCCGAAGCCAATCAACTATCCTGCACCATTCCCAGAAAGTTGTGGGAAGGTTGTGTGCAAAACAGCCACAGGACAACCACACTCTCACCAAGGTCTAGGAAACATATAGTTCTCAATTTGTTAGGTGCTAGCTGGGTAAACTCCCTCTACCCCCTAAAATAGCAACAAACAGTAATTAAGAATTAAAAACTCTAAAAAAAACAAAAAAAAAACTCAACTAACACGGAACCCATGTGCCCAATTACATAGCGGCGCTGCCTCCTAAATCCAAAGGACACCCTAGGGCACTGGTTAAAAGTAGTCCACTAAATAGGTAATCGTGTGTGATTTGGGACGCAGAGGGTGAGTTGATGACATGACTGGGGCTAGTGCTGTAGTTTCCTTCATAAACTTCTATAAACACTACTGCTCTATTAAAATGTAATCTGTCAAAACTATAGAGTAAATATGGAATGCATTCATGTGTAAAATTGTATTTGAGAATATAGTGATGCTCCATATGTTAGAGCCCACTATTAGGAGTGGAAGGACACCAAGGCGTTGTCTGTATCATGTACGGTCCATGGATCATTGGGTTTAACAGGGAACATGTATAGGTCTAGAAAGGGCCTAAAATGGCCAATTTCATCATTAAACAATGGAGTGGAATCGCCCATACATTGGGCGGCAGGTAGACTAGCAATTAAAGCGTCTGGGTCAGTAAGTCGCTCTGGATAAGAGCGTCTGGGTCAGTAAGTCGCTCTGGATAAGAGCGTCTGGGTCAGTAAGTTGCTCTGGATAAGAGCGTCTGGGTCAGTAAGTCGCTCTGGATAAGAGCGTCTGGGTCAGTAAGTTGCTCTGGATAAGAGCGTCTGGGTCAGTAAGTTGCTCTGGATAAGAGCGTCTGGGTCAGTAAGTCGCTCTGGATAAGAGCGTATGGGTCAGTAAGTCGCTCTGGATAAGAGCATTGGGTCAGTAAGTTGCTCTGGATAAGAGCGTCTGGGTCAGTAAGTTGCTCTGGATAAGAGCGTCTGGGTCAGTAAGTCGCTCTGGATAAGAGCGTCTGATAAAAGACTAAAATGTAAATGTAACCGAAAGGTGTCTGCCGATGTGCCCTTGAGCAAGGCACTTCACTTATTTTTTGCTCCAGGGGTGCTGGAGATTGGTGACCCTGGCTGTGACCCCACTCTCCGAGGGTGTCTCAGTAGGAGTTGGGACAGGCAAAAAAAAACTTTTCAAATTCACACATTCATATTAATACACACTTAATTAATCACACGTGTGAAATAGGACAAATATAAGCACCCACCAAATAATAATAATAATAATAATAATAATAATAATAATAATTATTATTATTATTATATAGCCATACAAACATCCAGGTTCTTTGACGTTCAATCCAGGATGTCTGAGAGTTCAATACTGTATCTGTAATGTGACTGACACTAAGGACAGTCCTATACAGCAGGTGACTCTGACACTGTGGTCCTCTGTAGCTCAGCTGGTAGAGCACGGTGCTTGTAACGCCAAGGTAGTGGGTTCGATCCCCGGGACCACCCATACACAAAAATGTATGCACGCATGACTGTAAGTCGCTTTGGATAAAAGCATCTGCTAAATGGCATATTATTATTATTATTATTTACTATACAGCAGGTGTCACCACACTATTCCAGACCGTGGCCTGTCTGCCTGGCTGACTCTGTGGCTCTGCTACTGTTTATGGCTGGCTGGCTGACTGACTGACTGACTGGCTGGCTGGCTGGCTGACTGATTGGCTGGCTGGCTGGCTGGCTGGCTGGCTGACTGATTGGCTGGCTGGCTGACTGACTGACTGATTGGCTGGCTGGCTGACTGATTGGCTGGCTGACATATTGGCTGGCTGACTGGCTGGCTGGCTGGCTGACTGATTGACTGGCTGACTGATTGGCTGGCTGACTGATTGGCTGGCTGGCTGACTGGTGATCTGAACTCTTTAGCAATAGAAAGATGATGATACAACATAAGCAAGATGAATTAGGAGTTGAGGGGGGGGGGGCAGAGAGTGGAGAATGGAGTGAGGTATGAGTTAATGGAAAATGTCAAGGCAGCACAGATAAATAAGGTTAAATACAATACAGATGAAAGTCTAGACTCCAAGTGGATCAATTAGGAGTTGGAAAGGAGATGTGAGAGAGGAGTTGGGAGAGAGGAGTTGGGTGAGAGGAGTTGTGAGGGTGGAATTGGGAGGGTAGAGTTGGGAGAGAGGAGTTGGGAGGGTGGAGTTGGGAGAGAGGAGTTGGGAGAGAGGAGATGGGAGAGAGGAGTTAGGCGGGTGGAGTTGGGCGAGAGGAGTTGGGAGGGTAGAGTTGGGAGAGAGGAGTTGGGAGGGTGGCGTTGGGATATAGGAGTTGGGAGGGTAGAGTTGGGAGAGAGGAGTTGGGAGGGTAGAGTTGGGAGAGAGGAGTTGGGAGAGAGGAGTTGGGAGAGAGGAGTTGGGAGGGTGGAGTTGGGCGAGGGGAGTTGGGAGGGTGGAGTTGGGAGAGAGGAGTAGGGAGAGATGAGTTGGGAGAGAGGAGTTGTGAGGGTTAGGTTGTGAGGGTTTAGTTGGGAGAGAGGAGTTGTGAGGGTGGAATTGGGAGAGAGGAGTTGCGAGGTTTAGTTGGGAGAGAGGAATTGTAAGGGAGGAGTTGGGAGAGAGGAGTTGTGAGGAAGGAGCTGAGAGCGAGGAGTTGTGAGGGAGGAGTTGGGAGAGAGGAGATGGGAGAGAGGAGTTGGGAGAGAGGAGTTGTGAGGGTGGAGTTGGGAGAGAGGAGTTGGGAGAGAGGAGTTGGGAGAGAGGAGTTGTGAGGGTTTAGGGGAATACATCAAGGCGGCACAGAGGTTAAAACATTTTACTCTGACACATTCCACTAGCAATGTTATGCCACACACACACAAGTAACAGCATCTACATCTAAAAGGAAAGTCACTCCTTAGAGTTTGCCGAGGGCGACTAACTGACTGACTGAGTAATATGCAAATGCAGTCAACCAGAGTATCTAGGACAATGCACAAAGCTGTCTGAGCTGAAAGAAGCAAGCCCATTTAATACATTAACTCGGGAGGGAGCTTTCATTGTCTTTAAAAGAAATACAGACATCTGCATTAGAGCACGCCTCTGTGAGCTCAAACTTTTCCTCTAACCCAATTACCTCGGTTAATGTTCTCTGACCCACTCCTACCTTCCTCTGACTAAGTAGCTAGAGCTAGCGTCTCCCTCTGTCTGTCTTTACAGTAGCTAGCGTCTCCCTCTGTCTGTCTTTACAGTAGCTAGCGTCTCCCTCTGTCTGTCTTTACAGTAGCTAGCGTCTCCCTCTCTCTGTCTTTACAGTAGCTAGCTTCTCCCTCCCTCTGTCTTTACAGTAGCTAGCGTCTCCCTCTCTCTGTCTTTACAGTAGCTAGCGTCTCCCGCTCTCTGTCTTTACAGTAGCTAGCGTCTCCCTCTCTCTGTCTTTACAGTAGCTAGCTTCTCCCTCTCTCTGTCTTTACAGTAGCTAGCGTCTCCCTCTCTCTGTCTTTACAGTAGCTAGCGTCTCCCTCTCTCTGTCTTTACAGTAGCTAGCTTCTCCCGCTCTCTGTCTTTACAGTAGCTAGCGTCTCCCTCTGTCTTTACAGTAGCTAGCGTCTCCCTCTGTCTTTACAGTAGCTAGCGTCTCCCTCTGTCTTTACAGTAGTTAGCGTCTCCCTCTCTCTGTCTTTACAGTAGCTAGCGTCTCCCTCTCTCTGTCTTTACAGTAGCTAGCGTCTCCCTCTCTCTGTCTTTACAGTAGCTAGCGTCTCCCTCTCTCTGTCTTTACAGTAGCTAGCGTCTCCCTCTCTCTGTCTTTACAGTAGCTAGCGTCTCCCTCTCTCTGTCTTTACAGTAGCTAGCGTCTCCCTCTCTCTGTCTTTACAGTAGCTAGCTTCTCCCTCTCTCTGTCTTTACAGTAGTTAGCGTCTCCCGCTCTCTGTCTTTACAGTAGCTAGTTTCTCCCTCTCTCTGTCTTTACAGTAGCTAGCATCTCCCTCCCTCTGTATTTACAGTAGCTAGCGTCTCCCTCTCTCTGTCTTTACAGTAGCTAGCGTCTCCCTCTCTCTGTCTTTACAGTAGCTAGCGTCTCCCTCTCTCTGTCTTTACAGTAGCTAGCTTCTCCCTCCCTCTGTATTTACAGTAGCTAGCGTCTCCCTCTCTCTGTCTTTACAGTAGCTAGCGTCTCCCTCCCTCTGTATTTACAGTAGCTAGCGTCTCCCGCTCTCTGTCTTTACAGTAGCTAGTTTCTCCCTCTCTCTGTCTTTACAGTAGCTAGCATCTCCCTCCCTCTGTATTTACAGTAGCTAGCGTCTCCCTCTCTCTGTCTTTACAGTAGCTAGCGTCTCCCGCTCTCTGTCTTTACAGTAGCTAGCTTCTCCCTCTCTCTGTCTTTACAGTAGCTAGCGTCTCCCTCTCTCTGTCTTTACAGTAGCTAGCGTCTCCCTCTCTCTGTCTTTACAGTAGCTAGCGTCTCACTCTCTCTGTCTTTAGAGTAGCTAGCGTCTCCCTCTCTCTGTCTTTACAGTAGCTAGGTTCTCCCTCTCTCTGTCTTTACAGTAGCTAGCGTCTCCCTCTCTCTGTCTTTACAGTAGCTAGCATCTCCCTCTGTCTTTACAGTAGCTAGTTTCTCCCTCTCTCTGTCTTTACAGTAGCTAGCGTCTCCCTCTCTCTGTCTTTACAGTAGCTAGCGTCTCCCTCTCTCTGTCTTTACAGTAGCTAGCGTCTCCCTCTCTCTGTCTTTACAGTAGCTAGGTTCTCCCTCTCTCTGTCTTTACAGTAGCTAGCGTCTCCCTCTCTCTGTCTTTACAGTAGCTAGCGTCTCCCTCTCTCTGTCTTTACAGTAGCTAGCGTCTCCCTCTCTCTGTCTTTACAGTAGCTAGCGTCTCCCTCTCTCTGTCTTTACAGTAGCTAGCGTCTCCCTCTCTCTGTCTTTACAGTAGCTAGCGTCTCCCTCTCTCTGTCTTTACAGTAGCTAGGTTCTCCCTCTCTCTGTCTTTACAGTAGCTAGCGTCTCCCTCTCTCTGTCTTTACAGTAGCTAGCGTCTCCCTCTCTCTGTCTTTACAGTAGCTAGGTTCTCCCTCTGTCTGTCTTTAGAGTAGCTAGCGTCTCCCTCTCTCTGTCTTTACAGTAGCTAGCGTCTCCCTCTGTCTGTCTTTAGAGTAGCTAGCGTCTCCCTCTCTCTGTCTTTACAGTAGCTAGCTTCTCCCTCTGTCTTTACAGTAGCTAGCGTCTCCCTCTCTCTGTCTTTACAGTAGCTAGCGTCTCCCTCTCTCTGTCTTTACAGTAGCTAGCGTCTCCCTCTCTCTGTCTTTACAGTAGCTAGCGTCTCCCTCTCTCTGTCTTTACAGTAGCTAGCGTCTCCCTCTCTCTGTCTTTACAGTAGCTAGCGTCTCCCTCTCTCTGTCTTTACAGTAGCTAGCGTCTCCCTCTCTCTGTATTTACAGTAGCTAGCGTCTCCCTCTCTCTGTCTTTACAGTAGCTAGCGTCTCCCTCTCTCTGTCTTTACAGTAGCTAGCTTCTCCCTCTGTCTTTACAGTAGCTAGCGTCTCCCTCTCTCTGTCTTTACAGTAGCTAGCGTCTCCCTCTCTCTGTCTTTACAGTAGCTAGCATCTCCCTCTCTCTGTCTTTACAGTAGCTAGCGTCTCCCTCTCTCTGTCTTTACAGTAGCTAGGTTCTCCCTCTGTCTGTCTTTACAGTAGTTAGCTTCTCCCTCCCTCTGTATTTACAGTAGCTAGCGTCTCCCTCCCTCTGTCTTTACAGTAGCTAGCATCTCCCTCTCTCTGTCTTTACAGTAGCTAGGTTCTCCCTCTGTCTTTACAGTAGCTAGCGTCTCCCTCTCTCTGTCTTTACAGTAGCTAGTTTCTCCCTCTGTCTTTACAGTAGCTAGCATCTCCCTCCCTCTGTATTTACAGTAGCTAGCTTCTCTCTCTGTCTTTACAGTAGCTAGTTTCTCCCTCTCTCTGTCTTTAGAGTAGCTAGCTGCTTCCCAATGACCTACTACATAGGTAGTGCACTGGACCAGGGCCCATACGGTGCCATTTTGGCCGTAGCTCCTCTGCCCTTCCAGTAGCTGCTGGGACATTATGAATCTCTTCCAAGATTCTTCATTCCCATTTTATGTGTCCTGGTGTCTTCTAAATTACCAGGTTTCCTCCAGCTGACATTATGAGGATGAATGTCAAAGTCGCCATTCTCTAACCACTCTTCTCTTATCATCAAACCAAAGACTATGGCACAGAAAGAGAGGAGAGGAGAGGCTCTCAAGAGTGTTCAAAAGTTGTGTAAAGTTCCGAATGACGACCTCCATGGATCCTCCACTGAGTTCCACTTGGTGTTAAAGAATCTCAGAAAGATTGTGATTGTGATCGAATAAAAATGTAAACATAATAGCTTAATATTTTTCTAGGAAACGCAATTTTCTAAAACAATATAAATGGCAAAAATACTCGGCCTACTTGAGATTTGGCATGTTAAAACATAAGACACAAAACAACTTTTCAGAGTGGCTGTACAGTTACAGACAGTTAAGTATCATCATCATCATCACTTATTAAATAATGCAGAGCACCTCGTCCTTTCAATAATTCAGCTAGGTGTCCTGGTTTGTCCTGGTTTGGTTTGGGTCTGAACACAGCTGTTGTGACAATAGATAGACAGAGAGTGTACGTTCTTTTGCAGCACAGCTACAGCCCGGGACGAAGCTGTGGTTGAGCCCAAATGGCACCCAATTCCCTATACTTTCGACCAGGACCAGTGCACTATATAAGGGAATAGGGTGCCATTTGAGTCTCGGCCTGTGTGAAGTGTTTCCTTTAAAGATTTCAACAGAAGGCAGACGAACACAGGACACCTACGCAGAACCTAAGTGGATTAGATATGACAGATGATGACATTGAAAGAAAAGGCTCTTTCCGATTCCCCCAATCTAATCTGCTACTGTAAATCAGGACTTTCAACACAGCGTTCTGTCGGTGGCTCAAATCATGGATGATACACTATACAGTCACATTATGCCTCTTTCAGGAAAACTATTTATCTCTCTCTCTCTCTCTCTCTCTCTCTCTCTCTCTCTCTCTCTCTTTCTGTATTTCTTTAACTCTCTCTTTCTTTATTTCTCTCTCTTCTTGAGTGTATTTTCCAAGCTTCGGCTTTGTAGTTGAACATCAACATTGATTGACAAGTGTAAGAAGGATGATGATTTTAAAGCCATGCCTTGGCCTAATGGTGGATTAAGCCTTTGTACTGCTGTCCAGTACTGACCTCACAGTAACATATTACATTGAAGCTGCTGTCCAGTATTGACCTTTGACCTTACAGTCAGAGTAGAGGATTTGTCTGAGTTGGAGCCTCTGATGCTAAACTCTCCTCCTGACGTCACTGAGGCTGACTGTAACGGCAATTTAGTTCAATTCAACCCTCTGGACCAATAGAAACCTACAATAGACTGATTTAGATTAGGAGCTCATCAAAGACATTAGCTACTGTAGCGACACCAATAAACTTTGTTATAATGAAAGAGAGACACACAGAGAGGGAAGGAGAGAGAGAGAGCAAGAGGGAGGGAGGTAGAGAGAGAGAGAGGGAGGAGACAGAGAGAGAGAGAGAGAGAGAGAGAGAGAGAGAGAGAGAGAGAGAGAGAGAGAGAGAGAGAGAGAGAGAGAGAGAGAGAGAGAGAAAGAGAGGGAGAGAGACAGAGAGAGAGAGAGAGAGAGATCATCAGAGAGCCCCATTCTGATTAATCGAGTTAATTACTAGCCCTGGGGTTTTGACGAGGAGTAGCGCTCCTCTCCTCCGCTCGCCCTCTTCCCCCTTGTACCCTTCCTTCCCAGAGAAGAAGAGCTTTGAAATGTAATCAGATTCATTGTAATTACAGAGTTACAGAGCTCCTGTGATGTGGGGCCTGCCCTACAAGCCCTGTCTCTACACTACATATCATCCCCGGGTGAGAGCCACAGAACACAGGCTGCTTCCCAAATGTCACACTATTCCCTATATACTGCACTACTCTTTTCATTCATTTTACATATATATTTTTATTAGTTTTGGGCCATATTGCTCTGGTCTAAAGTAGTGTACTATACAGGGGAAAGGGGGCTATTTTAGACACAGCCATACAGTGGGGGAAAAAAGTATTTAGTCAGCCACCAATTGTGCAAGTTCTCCCACTTAAAAAGATGAGAGAGGCCTGTAATTTTCATCATAGGTACACGTCAACTATGACAGACAAAATGAGAAGAAAAAAAATCCAGAAAATCACATTGTAGGATTTTTAATGAATTTATTTGCAAATTATGGTGGAAAATAAGTATTTGGTCAATAACAAAAGTTTCTCAATACTTTGTTATATACCCTTTGTTGGCAATGACACAGGTCAAACGTTTTCTGTAAGTCTTCACAAGGTTTTCACACACTGTTGCTGGTATTTGGCCCATTCCTCCATGCAGATCTCCTCTAGAGCAGTGATGTGTTGGGGCTGTCGCTGGGCAACACAGACTTTCAACTCCCTCCAAAGATTTTCTATGGG
Organism: Coregonus lavaretus; assembly: GCF_964263955.1. NCBI lineage: Eukaryota > Metazoa > Chordata > Actinopteri > Salmoniformes > Salmonidae > Coregonus > Coregonus lavaretus. The sequence continues at coordinate 41,169 of NW_028159595.1, forward strand.
GTTGAGATCTGGAGACTGGCTAGGCCACTCCAGGACTTTGAAATCCTTCTTACGAAGCCACTCCTTTGTTGCCCGGGCGGTGTGTTTGGGATCATTGTCATGCTGAAAGACCCAGCCACGTTTCATCTTCAATGCCCTTGCTGATGGAAGGAGGTTTTCACTCAAAATCTCACGATGCATGGCCCCATTCATTCTTTCCTTTACACGGATCAGTCGTCCTGGTCCCTTTGCAGAAAAACAGCCCCAAAGCATGATGTTTCCACCCCCATGCTTCACAGTAGGTATGGTGTTCTTTGGATGCAACTCAGCATTCTTTGTCCTCCAAACACGACGAGTTGAGTTTTACCAAAAAGTTATATTTTGGTTTCATCTGACCATATGACATTCTCCCAATCCTCTTCTGGATCATCCAAATGCACTCTAGCAAACTTCAGACGGGCCTGGACATGTACT
>NW_028159594.1:0-42169 GCF_964263955.1 Coregonus lavaretus
TCTCTCTCTCTCTCTCTCTCTCTCTCTCTCTCTCTCTCTCCATCTCTCTCTCTCCATCTCTCTCTGTCTCCCTCTCTCTCTCTCTCTCTCTCTCTCTCTCTCTCTCTCTCTCTCTCTCTCTCTCTCTCTCTCTCTCTCTCTCTCTCTCTCTCTCTGTCTCTCTCTCTCTCTCTCTCTGTCTCTCTCTCCATCTCTCTCCCTCCATCTCTCTCTCTCCATCTCTCTCTCTCTCTCCATCTCTCTCTCTCTCTCTCTCTCTCTCTCTCTCTCTCTCTCTCTCTCTCTCTCTCTCTCTCTCTCTCCATCTCTCTCTCTCTCTCTCTCTCTCTCTCTCTCTCTCTCTCTCTCTCTCTCTCTCTCTCTCTCTCTCTCTCTTTCTCTTCAATTAAATTCAATAGACTTGATTGACATGGCAAGTTAAATTACTTACAGAAAAATGCTGGGACCAACAGCAATAGTAGTAGTGGAAATGGATTACCATTAACAACAACAACAATATTAATGAGAATAACAATACATTAAAGCAATAGTAGTCGACCAATCTCAACATGACTGAGAAGACACATTACATGGTATGAAAGCCAAAACAAAACAGGACATATTATTGACATTACATTACACTATTCACTGGCTGTCCCTCAGGTTGTGGCAGGAGGACGCATATTGGCTGCCAAAATTGCACATTTTGGCTTTTCGCAAAATACATATTAGATGTTTTCTTCCTCTTTTATAGTTTCAAATTCTTTGTGCTGAATGATAATTTTTGGAAAGAAAGATTCTCTTAGGTCTGAGTATTTGTCACAGTGTAATAGGAATGCAGCTCTGTCTCTACCTCTCCCCGGGGGCAGAGTGAGCACAGCCTGTCCTCTCTGGGCAGCCAGGTTTGCCTGTAACGACTGGTCTCTATAGCCAGACTGTGCTCACTGAGTCTGTACCTAGTCAGTGTTTTTCTCAGTTTTCTATCAGTCACAGTGGTCAGATAGTCTGCCACCATGTACTGTCTGTTTAGAGCCGAATAGCATTGAAGTTTACTTTGATTTTTTGTGGTGTCTTTCCAATAGGTGATATATTTTTCTTTTTGCTTTGTGATGATTTGGTTGGGCCAGATTTTCTTAGTGCTGTCCTGAGGCTCTATGAGGTTGGTTTTGGTTAGTGAACTGAGCCTCAGAACCAGCTGGCTGAGGGGACTCTTCTCTTGTTTCATCTCTTGACATAGTAGAGCTGTGTGATTGAATATTTTGGGTCACTTGTTTTTAGATGGTTGTAAAAATTTGATGGCTCTTTTTTCTATTCGAATAAGGAGGGGGTATTGCCCATTCTGCTCTACATGCGTTATTTGGAGTTTTTCTTTGCACTTGCAATACAGTCTTGAAAAACTGCATGCAGTATTTCGATTGGATGTTTGTCCCATTTGGTAAATTCAGTATTAGAGAGCGGACCCATACTTCGCTGCCATATAGAGCAATTGGTTCTATAACTGATTGGACAATTTTGAGCCAGATTATAATTGGAATTTCGATTTTAATATTCCTTTAATGGCATAGAATGCTCTTCTTGCTTTGTCTCTCAGCTCATCACAGCCATGTGAAAGCTACCTGTGTTGCTGATATTTTAGTCCTAGAATACGTGTCCATTTTTGGTGTGTTCTAATAGAACTGTGTCCACATAGAATTGATATTTGTCATCCCTGATTTCAGGACCTTTTTTGGAGTATCATTATATATATATATTTTTTTATTAACGTCAGGGCCAGGTCTGACAGAACCTGTGCAGATGATCTAGATGCTGCTGTAACACCTCCTTAGTGGGAGACAGTAGCACCAGGTCATCTGCGTACAGCAGACACTTGATTTCAGTGTTGTGTAGGGTTAGACCAGGTGCTGCCGTTTCTTCTAATGTTTTTGCCAATTCATTAATGTAGATGTTAAATAGTGTTGGACTTATTGGGCAGCCCTGTTTCACTCCACGTCCCTGAGAGAAGATGTATGTTTGCTTGTCTCCGATTTTAACCGCACATTTGTTTTTAGTGTAGTGTTGATTTACCTGGCCAGTGTGCATATACTGGGTGTACTAAACATTAGGAACACCTTCCTAATATTGAGTTGCACCCTCTTTTGCCCTCAGAACAGCCTAAATTCGTCGGGGCATGGACTCTACAAGGTGTCAAATGCGTTCCACAGGGATGCTGGCCCATGTTGACTCCAATGCTTCCCACAGTTGTGTCAAGTTGGCTGGATGTCCTTTGGGTGGTGGACCATTCTTGATCACACGGGAAACTGTTGAGAGTTAAAAACACAGCAGCATTGCAGTTCTTGACTCACACCGGTGCGCCTGGCACCTACTACCAAACCCCGTTCAAAGGCACTTAAATCTTTTGTCTTGCCCATTCACCATCTGCATGGCACAATAACACGATCCATGTCTCAATTGCCTAAAGGCTTAAAAATCCTTCTTTAACCTGTCTCCTCCCCTTCATCTACACTGATTGAAGTGGATTTAACAGGTGACATCAATAAGGGATCATAGCTTTCACCTTGATTCACCTGGTCAGTCTATGTCATGTACACTCAGTTTATATACAGTATATATATATATCGATGTCCTAACCTCCCTCTTTCAGGTAATACATTCAATGCAGTATTAACCTTATATTAAGCTAATGAATGATGGGTTAATATGCATAAGCGTCTAACTTATAGCCTATGAGCTGTTCTCTTGCCACGCACAAAACACAAGCATGCATGCAAACACACTGTCACACCCTGGTTCTGGGACTCATTATGTTGAGCCAGGGGGTGTGCATTCTATGTGTTCATTTTCTAATTTGGGTGTTCTAGGTTGTCTCTGTCTATGTTTGTTTTGAGTGACTCCCAATCGGAGGTAACGAGTGTCAGCTGTCGGCTCGTTATCTCTGATTGGGAGCCATATTTAAACTGTGTGTTTTCACTTTGGGGTTGTGGGTTTTTGTTCCTTTACGGTCATTGTAACTGTGGACTTCATGAATCGTTTATTGTTTTTGCACTTTAGTATAATAAAGTCATCATGTTCGCTCAACACGCTGCGTATTGGTCTGCTCCTTTTGAAGACGATCGTGACAGAAAAACCCACCAGGCCTATAGGGCGTCTCGGCCGGCCAGAGTCTGCCGTCTGCCTAATGACGCCTGAACTGCCCGTCTGCCCAACGCCGTCTGAACTGTCCGTCTGCCAAGCGCTGCATGAACTGCCCGTCTGTACTGAGCCTGCTAAGCCGCCCGTCTGCCATGAGCCTTCAGAGCCGTCCGCCAGACCGGAGCCGCTAAAGCCTTCCGCCAGACAGGAGCCGCTAGAGCCTTCCGCCAGACAGGATCAGCCAGAGCCTTCCGCCAGACAGGATCAGCCAGAGCCTTCCGCCAGACAGGATCAGCCAGAGCCTTCCGCCAGACAGGATCAGCCAGAGCCTTCAGCCAGACAGGATCAGCCAGAGCCTTCCGCCAGCCATGAGCAGCCAGATCCGTCAGCCAGCCATGAGCAGCCAGATCCGTCAGCCAGCCATGAGCAGCCAGATCCTTCAGCCAGCCATGAGCAGCCAGATCCGTCAGCCAGCCATGAGCAGCCAGATCCGTCAGCCAGCCATGAGCAGCCAGATCCGTCAGCCAGCCATGAGCCGTCCAGCCAGGATCCGCCAGAGCCGTCCAGCCAGGATCCGCTAGAGCCGTCCAGCCGGGATCCGCCAGAGCCGTCCAGCCAGGATCCGCCAGCCAGCCAGGATCCGCCAGAGCCAGCCAGCCAGGATCCGCCATTCAGTCCGGTGCTGCCCCTTAGTCCGGTGCTGCCCCTTAGTCCGGTGCTGCCCCTTAGTCCGGTGCTGCCCCTTATCCTGGTGCTGCTCCTTATCCTGGTGCTGCTCCTTATCCTGGTGCTGCTCCTTATCCTGGTGCTGGCCCTTAGTCCGGTGCTGGCCGTTAATCTAGTGGGGTTAAGTTGGAGGGTGGTCATTTGGAGGAGGCTACGTAAGCGGGTAGTGACTATGGTGGGGTGGTGGTCTAGGCCGGAGCCAGAACCGCCACCGAGGAGGTATGCCCGCCCAGCCCTCCCCTGTTTGGGGGTTTTGAGGCGCGGTCGCAGTCTGCGCCTTTAGGGGGGGGTACTGTCACACCCTGGTTCTGGGACTCATTATGTTGAGCCAGGGGGTGTGCATTCTATGTGTTCATTTTCTAATTTGGGTGTTCTAGGTTGTCTCTGTCTATGTTTGTTTTGAGTGACTCCCAATCGGAGGTAACGAGTGTCAGCTGTCGGCTCGTTATCTCTGATTGGGAGCCATATTTAAACTGTGTGTTTTCACTTTGGGGTTGTGGGTTTTTGTTCCTTTACGGTCATTGTAACTGTGGACTTCATGAATCGTTTATTGTTTTTGCACTTTAGTATAATAAAGTCATCATGTTCGCTCAACACGCTGCGTATTGGTCTGCTCCTTTTGAAGACGATCGTGACACACACGCACTCTTAAACTTCCCCCTTTGAGCCTTCTGGGTCTGCTACGAGCCATCTGTCCGAGGAAGATAGAGGCGTAAAGATGTACAGTTGAAGTCGGAAGTTTTACATACACCTTAGCCAAATACACCTGCTCTCCGCTGGCCTCTCTCCTTAAGAACGACCCTTAGCTGTAGCGTCTTGGAGACCTAGGAAAAGAATAGCTTGTTGGACATTTCTTGAGCATTTCTCACACTAATAGACTATTCGAAGAGTTGTGTAAGCTCGCTCTTGTTTGCCCAATGATAAACACAGCAGCCAAAATAACTCGCTATGAGTTTAAAAAGAAGAGAGAACACACGATGGCAATAGCAGTTATATATTCAGACCCATAACCATCTCCATCTTCGCGGAAGAGAAGTGAAAGCCGTCTGGATCTCATTCTAGTCCTGTATTATTCAAGCATGTCGTTAGAATGATGAAGATAAGGACGACGGAAATTATTTTATTTAACTGTTGAGAGCGAGGAAGGAATGAAACATCAATATTACAGAGAGAAAGAGGAGGTAATACGTACGTTGCGCAACAACAACAAAATATTACTAAAGGTAATGCGTCGGCCTACTAATTATAAAACATTTAAACAGGCCCCATTATATTTCAAAATTAAAATTAAATTAAATTCGCCAGCCTATAATTGTAACTTTGTAGGCCACATGTCCTGCACCAGCATCGCGTGTTAATTCCCAGCTTCATGGTTTGAACGAGGTGCATAATTCTGGTCCATGTAATTAAGCAATAAGGCCCGAGGGGATGTGGAGTATATTAATGAATTAATATGCCATTTAGCAGACGCTTTTATCCAAAGCGACTTACAGTCATGCGTGCATAATTTTTTTTGTGTATGGGTGGTCCCGGGGATCGAACCCACTACCTTGGCGTTACAAGCGCCGTGCTCTACCAGCTGAGCTACAGAGGACCACATATATACTGGTATATATACCAGTACCTGGACACAGCCCTTAGCTGTGGTATATAGGCCATACACCACTAACCCCAGAGGTGCCTTATTGCTATTATAAATAGTTTACAGACAGGCAAGTCGGTTAGGACATCTACATTGTCCATGACACAAGTCATTTTTCCAACAATTGTTTACAGACAGATTATTTTCACTTATAATTCACTGTATCACAATTCCAGTGGGTCAGAAGTTTACATACACTAAGTTGACTGTGCCTTTAAACAGCTTGGAAAATTCCAGAAAATGATGTCATGGCTTTAGAAGCTTCTGATAGGCTAATTGACATAATTTGAGTCAATTGGAGGTGTACCTGTGGATGTATTTCAAGGTACCTCAACGCCTGAAGGTACCACGTTCATCTGTACAAACAATAGTACGCAAGTATAAACACCATGGGACCACGCAGCCGATGAACATACTTGGTGCGAAAAGTGCAAATCAATCCCAGAACAACAGCAAAGGACATTGTGAAGATGCTGGAGGAAACAGGTACAAAAGTATCTATATCCACAGTAAAATGAGTCCTATATCAACATAACCTGAAAGGCCGCTCAGCAAGGAAGAAGCCACTGCTCCAAAACCGCCATAAAAAAAGTCAGACTACGGTTTGCAACTGCACATGGGGACAAAGATCGTACTTTTTTGAGAAATGTCCTCTGATGAATCAAAAATATAACTGTTTGGCCATAATGACCATCATTATGTTTGGAAGACAAAGGGGCGGGCTTGCAAGCCGAAGAACACCATCCCAACCGTGAAGCACAGGGGTGGCAGCATCATGCTGTGGGGGTGCTTTGCTGCAGGATGGACTGGTACACTTCACAAAATAGATGGCATCACGAGGAAGGAAAATTATGTGGATATATTGAAGCAACATCTCAAGACATCAGTCAGGAAGTTAAAGCTTGGTCGCAAATGGGTCTTCCAAATGGACAATGACCCCAAGCATACTTCCAAAGTTGTGGCAAAATGGCTTAAGGACAACAAAGTCAAGATATTGGAGTGGCCATCACAAAGCCCTGACCTCAATCCTATAGAAAATGTGTGGGCAGAACTGAAAAGGCGTGTGCGAGCAAGGAGGCCTACAAACCTGACTCAGTTACACCAGCTCTGTCAGGAGGAATGGGCCAAAATTCACCCAACTTATTGTGGGAAGCTTGTGGAAGGCTACCCGAAACGTTTGACCCAAGTTAAACAATTTAAAGGCAATGCTTCCAAATACTAATTAAGCTTCTGACCCACTGGGAATGTGACCCACTGGGAATGTGATGAAAGAAATAAAAGCTGAAATAAATAATTATCTCTACTATTATTCTGACATTTCACATTCTTAAAATAAAGCGGGGATCCTAACTGACCTAAGACAGGGAATTTGTACTAGGATTAAATGTCAGGAATTGTGAAAAACTGAGTTTAAATGTATTTGGCTAAATTGTATGTAAACTTCCGACTTCAACTGTAACTACAGGCTAGCTAGCAAGCTTACATTTAATGTATGCAGAGCATTAGTGCCACTTCTAGAGTGGCTAACACGCTCCAATTATTTATTGATGTTGATCTTAATATTGCCATTTTATGTTATAATTTGTTGTTGGCTTGCCCATGTTGTCGTTTATTGGCTCCACACTGCTGGAAATGGATGCCGTTCTTTTATCTGGGGGATCTGCTGCGGTGTTGTCAGAGAGAAGCCGTTCTGCATAGTGCTACACCGCATCCTCGCTTCCAGATTTGGCCTCCAGTAAATTTGTAGAGCGGTTTCGGATCTGTGTCCACTGACAGACGTTATTTCTCGTGCCTCTAGTCTGGCATCCGACAATCTCTGGATCATGTTGGTTTCAGAGGCAGTGGTTTGTGTAAATCTGTGACATGCCAGCTATTTTGCAGATATTTGGCAACATTGTTGTGAAGGTGTTCACTTCCTCCTCTCTCTTCTCTCTCCATCTCTCCTTCCTCTCTCTTCTTTCTCCATCTCTCCCTCCCCTCTCTTCTCTCTCCATCTCTCTCTGTCTCCATCTCTCCCTCCTCTCTCTTCTCTCTCCATCTCTCCCTCCTCTCTCTTCTCTCTCCATCTCTCCCTCCCCTCTCTTCTCTCTCCATCTCTCTCTTCTCTCTCCATCTCTCCCTCCCCTCTCTTCTCTCTCCATCTCTCCTTCCTCTCTCTTCTTTCTCCATCTCTCCCTCCCCTCTCTTCTCTCTCCATCTCTCTCTGTCTCCATCTCTCTCTCGCTCTCTCTCTCTCTTCATCTCTCCCTCCTCTCTCTTCTCTCTCCATCTCTCCCTCCTCTCTCTTCTCTCTCCATCTCTCCCTCCCCTCTCTTCTCTCTCCATCTCTCTCTTCTCTCTCCATCTCTCCCTCCCCTCTCTTCTCTCTCCATCTCTCCCTCCTCTCTCTTCTCTCTTCATCTCTCCCTCCCCTCTCTTCTCTCCATCGCTCTCTTCTCTCTCCATCTCTCCCTCCCCTCTCTTCTCTCTCCATCTCTCTCTCGCTCTCTCTCTCTCTCCATCTCTCCCTCCTCTCTCTTCTCTCTCCATCTCTCCCTCCTCTCTCTTCTCTCTTCATCTCTCCCTCCCCTCTCTTCTCTCTCCATCTCTCTCTTCTCTCTCCATCTCTCCCTCCCCTCTCTTCTCTCTCCATCTCTCGCTCGCTCTCTCTCTCTCTCCATCTCTCCCTCCCCTCTCTTCTCTCTCCATTTCTCTCTTCTCTTTCCATCTCTCCCTCCCCTCTCTTCTCTCTCCATCTCTCCCTCTTCTCTCTTCTCTCTCCACCTCTCCCTCCCCTCTTCTCTCTTCGTCTCTCCCTCCTCTCTCCTCTCTCCATCTCTCCCTCCCCTCTCTTCTCTCTCCCTTCCCTATCTTCTCTCTCCATCTCTCTCTTCTCTCTCCATCTCTCTCTTCTCTCTCCATCTCTCCCTCCCCTCTCTTCTCTCTCCATCTCTCCCTCCTCTCTCTTCTCTCTCCATCTCTCTCTCCATCTCTCCCTCCCCTCTCTTCTCTCTCCATCTCTCCCTCCACTCTCTTCTCTCTTCATCTCTCTCTCTTCATCTCTCCCTCCCCTCTCTTCTCTCTCCATCTCTTCCTCCTCTCTCTTCTCTCTCCATCTCCCTCTCTTCTCTCTCCGTCGCTCCCTCCTCTCTTCTCTCTCCATCTCTCCCTCCCCTCTCTTCTCTCTCCATCTCTCCCTCTCTCCCCTCTCTCTCTCTTTCCCTCCCCTTATCTTGATCTGAATCTTCCTCCTCCCTTTCTCTCTCCATCTCCCTTTCGACTCTCTCTCTCTCTCTCTCTCTCTCTCTTTCTCCCTGTCTCTCAGAGTATAACGGTGGTGATGGTGATGGTGATCTCTTCCTCCCCTCAGTCATATCTCTAAGACCACCAGCTGGCTGGACCCCAGAGCTCAGAGCAGGGAGATCCTCAGCAAGACAGACTGTGAGTCTACATACCCTATCCTTCTGTATGTCTCTTACTTCAACCTTTCTATCTATCTCCCCTATCAGCTCTCAGATACATCTCTTGACATTATTAGAAAAGGAATTTACTCTCTCTCGCTCCATCTCCCTTTCGACTCTCTCTCTCTCTCTCTCTCGCTCTCTCGCTCTCTCTCTCTCTCTCTCCCTCTCTCTCTCTCTCTCCTCTCGCTCTCTCTCCCTCTCGCTCTCTCGCTCTCTTTCTCTCTCTCTCTCTCTCTCTTTCTCTCTCTCTCTCTCGCTCTCTCGCTCTCTCGCTCTCTCGCTCTCTCTCTCTCTCCCTCTCTCCTCCACCTCAGAGTATAATGTGTCTCAGCAGTAGTAAATGAATGCTGTCACAAAGCAGCTGTCTCAGCCTTCTCGGCTGGGACTTGTTGCTCCTCTCCAATGCAAATTACAGACAGTTAAATTACATCTGGTGACATTAACAATAACAAATGTGGATGCCTTGTAATTAGTTTAAAATGAACACAGTGTGTATGTACACGGTAAGCTAGTTTTGAGATGACAGGGCGATAACAACACGGATTTGAAATGATTATAAACTTGGTGTAAAACATAATAATGAACAACTTATGATGAAACTTCCAATGCAATAATGATATGTCAGAACAGCATTCAAAATGTAAATTAGTGTCTTGTATACTCCACTTAATGTTTGGTTCAATCTCAGCAGTTGCTAAGTTACCATGTTAATGATGGTGTGTATGCTACCACTCTCACAACCCCTTCAATGAGGAGTTAGGACTTCGGAAACTTTGGTTTCTACACTCACACACACACACACACACATGAATGCACAAGCACACACACGCACACACACACATACACACAGGCTGCAGTGCTCAGAACCGTTTGACAACCACTAATGATTGATTTAAATTGTTTAATCAAGCTCAGAACTCCCATCTCATTTGGTTGGCTGCTCATAGCTACATGCTAAATTGAGGCATTCATGTGATTTGATTTCTCTTCTCTCTCAGGTATACAATCAGTTCTGTTTGGTTTTTCCCCCGTGGCCACTGACAGATGAAAGAGTTGATCCAGTCCTGTTCGGTTTTTCCCTGTGGCCACTGACAGATCAAAGAGTTGATCCAGTCCTGTTCGGTTTTTCCCCTGTGGCCACTGACAGATCAAAGAGTTGATCCAGTCCTGTTCGGTTTTTCCCCTGTGGCCACTGACAGATCAAAGAGTTGATCCAGTCCTGTTCGGTTTTTCCCCTGTGGCCACTGACAGATCAAAGAGTTGATCCATTCCTGTTTGGTTTTTCCCCTGTGGCCACTGACAGATCAAAGAGTTGATCCAGTCCTGTTCGGTTTTTCCCCTGTGGCCACTGACAGATCAAAGTGTTGATCAAGTCCTGTTCGGTTTTTCCCCTGTGGCCACTGACAGATCAAAGAGTTGATCCAGTCCTGTTCGGTTTTTCCCCTGTGGCCACTGACAGATCAAAGAGTTGATCTAGTCCTGTTCGGTTTTTCCCCTGTGGCCACTGACAGATCAAAGAGTTGATCCATTCCTGTTTGGTTTTTCCCCTGTGGCCACTGACAGATCAAAGAGTTGATCCAGTCCTGTTCGGTTTTCCCCTGTGGCCACTGACAGATCAAAGAGTTGATCCAGTCCTGTTCGGTTTTTCCCCTGTGGCCACTGACAGATCAAAGAGTTGATTCAGTCCTGTTCGGTTTTTCCCCTGTGGCCACTGACAGATCAAAGAGTTGATCCAGTCCTGTTCGGATTTTCCCCTGTGGCCACTGACAAATTAAAGAGTCGATCCAGTCCTGTTCGGTTTTTCCCCTGTGGCCACTGACAGATCAAAGAGTTGATTCAGTCCTGTTCGGTTTTTCCCCTGTGGCCACTGACAGATCAAAGAGTTGATCCAGTCCTGTTCGGTTTTTCCCCTGTGGCCACTGACAGATCAAAGAGTTGATCCAGTCCTTCCATTAGGCCTGTCTATCTCCTGTCTTTCACAGAGCTCTCTCTCTTACATGCATGATGATGTGTGCGTGTGTGTGTGCATGTGCGTGTGCATGTGCGTGTGCATGTGTGTGTGCATGTGCGTGTGCGTGTGTGTGTGTCTCCTATGTGTGTCTCGTGTCTTTCACAGAGATCTTTCTCTCACATTAAGGTAATGAGTGAGTGCTTCTCGGTCTGTGAGGTTTGCTGCTGCATTCAAATTAGAAGCTGAATTCAACAAAATGTTGACGTTTTTGAACTTGGAATATGATCTCACACATATTTACATTTTAGTCATTTAGCAGACGCTCTTCTCCAGAGCGACTTACAGTTAGTGAATGCATAAGTTTTTTATTTTTTATTTTTTTCATACTGGCCCCCCGTGGGAAACGAACCCACATCCCTGCCGGCCAAACCCTCCCCTACCTTGGACCAATTGTGCGCCACCCATGGGTCTCCCGGTTGCGGCCAGCTGCGACAGAGCCTGGACTCGAACCAGGATCTCTAGTGGCAGAGCTAGCACTGCGATGCAGCGCCTTAGACCACTGCGCCACTCGGGAGTCATATAAGGGTGTTTTCACACTTGGTCATTTTCAGCTAATTTTTGTGAACTCAGTGCGGTTCGCTTAATTTTTTGGTTAAGTGTGAACATTCCAAAGGAACTTCACATGAGCCCCCGAAGCGAACCGAACTGAGACCATCTCGAGAGGTGGTCTGAGTTCAGTTCGATTGAATTCCTCGGTCCGTTTCCCTTTGTTAGGGCAATGTGAACGCAAAACTCCCCAGGTTCACTTGTCATTATTCCCACACCACACACTAGACTACTGCCATAACCCCTCACACTAGACCACTGCCATAACCCCTCACACTAGACTACTGCCATAACCCCTCACACTAGACTACTGCCATAACCCCTCAAACTAGACCACTGCCCTAACCCCTCACACTAGACTACTGCCATAAACCCTCACACCAGACTACTGCCATAAACCCTCACACTAGACTACTGCCATAAACCCTCACACTAGACTACTGCCATAAACCCTCACACTAGACCACTGCCCTAACCCCTCACACCAGACTACTGCCATAAACCCTCACACCAGACTACTGCCATAAACCCTCACACCAGACTACTGCCATAAACCCTCACACCAGACTACTGCCATAAACCCTCACACCAGACTACTGCCATAAACCCTCACACCAGACTACTGCCATAAACCCTCACACCAGACTACTACCATAAACCCTCACATTGGTCGCACAAAAGAGAGAAGATGTGCAGGTTGGAGGAAAAGCCTTGTGCTGTTTTTGGATATTAATTACCGATTGTCAAAGATGCACAGAAATCCCCACATATTTGTGGAGTTTTGTACTGACACGATGTTCAGATTATTTGTTTGCCATATATGATCTAAGAGAGCTTCATAAACTGTTTATTTGATTGTGGAGTTTGAATAGTATGAGAAGACAACAACATATTTGGTGAGAATCACAATCAAGGTCCTTGCTATCTGGTGTCCTTAGGACATCCCAACTCTGACATTACCCCATTGAAGTTGACATTTCAAATGGTTAAGGTAAGGGTTAAGGTTTGGGATAAGGTTAAGGTTAGGTAAGGGTTAAGGTTAGGTAAAGGTTAGGTTAAGGTTAGGTAAGGGTTAAGGTTAGGTTAAGGTTAAGGTTAAGGTTAGGGTTAGGGTTAGGTTAAGGTTAAGGTTAAGGTTAGGGTTAGGGTTAGGGTTAGTGTTAGGGTTAAGGTTAGGTTAAGGTTAAGGTTAAGGTTAGGGTTAGGGTTAGGGTTAGTGTTAGGGTTAAGGTTAGGCAAGGGTTAAGGTTAGGGTTAAGGTTAAGGTTAAGGTTAAGGTTAGGGTTAAGGTTAAGGTTAGGTAAGGGTTAAGGTTAGGTTAAGGTTAGGTTAAGGTTAAGGTTAAGGTTATGGTCAGGGTTAGGGTTAAGGTTAGGCAAGGGTTAAGGTTAGGGTTAAGGTTAGGGTTAAGGTTAGGTTAAGGTTAAGGTTAGGTTTAGGTTAAGGTTAGGTTAAGGTTAAGGTTAAGTTTAAGGTTAAGGTTAAGGTTAAGGTTAGGGTTAAGGTTAGGTAAGGGTTAAGGTTAGGTTAAGGTTAGGTTAAGGTTAAGGTTAAGGTTAAGGTTAAGGTTAGGGTTAGGGTTAGGGTTAGGGTTAAGGTTAAGGTTAGGCAAGGGTTAAGGTTAGGGTTAAGGTTAGGGTTAAGGTTAGGTTAAGGTTAAGGTTAAGGTTAAGGTTAAGGTTAAGGTTATGGTTAGGGTTAGGGTTAGGGTTAAGGTTAGGGTTAAGGTTAGGTAAAGGTTAAGGTTGGGTTAATGTTAGGTTAAGGTTAGGGTTAGGGTTAGTGTTAGGGTAAGGTTAGGCAAGGGTTAAGGTTAGGGTTAAGGTTAGGTTAAGGTTAAGGTTAAGGTTAAGGTTAAGGTTAAGGTTAGGTTAAGGTTAAGGTTAAGGTTAAGGTTAGGGTTACGGTTAGGCAAGGGTTAAGGTTAAGGTTAAGGTTAGGTTAAGGTTAAGGTTAAGGTTAAGGTTAAGGTTAGGGTTACGGTTAAGGTTAAGGTTAGGGTTAGGGTTAGGGTTAAGGTTAGTTTAGGTTAGGTTAGGTTAGGGTTAAGGTTAGGGTTACGGTTAGGCAAGGGTTAAGGTTAGGGTTAAGGTTAGGTTAAGGTTAAGGTTAAGGTTAGGGTTAAGGTTAGGTTAAGGTTAGGTTAGGGTTAAGGTTAGGGTTACGGTTAGGCAAGGGTTAAGGTTAGGGTTAAGGTTAGGGTTAAGGTTAGGTTAAGGTTAAGGTTAGGGTTAAGGTTAGGGTTAAGGTTAGGGTTAAGGTTAGGGTTAAGGTTAGGTTAAGGTTAAGGTTAGGGTTAAGGTTAGGGTTAAGGTTAGGTTAAGGTTAAGGTTAGGGTTAAGGTTAGGGTTAAGGTTAGGTTAGGGTTAAGGTTAGGGTTAAGGTTAGGGTTAAGGTTAGGTTAAGGTTAAGGTTAGGGTTAAGGTTAGGGTTAAGGTTAGGGTTAAGGTTAGGGTTAAGGTTAGGTTAAGGTTAGGGTTAAGGTTAGGTTAAGGTTAAGGTTAGGGTTAAGGTTAGGTTAAGGTTAAGGTTAAGGTTAAGGTTATCTTGGTTCCATTCTTAACATATCAATGCGAATGCAAAGAGGACAGACAAATGGAATACAAGGAGAACTGAGTTATTTTGCTATTTTTTTTTACTCCAGAGTTCACTTTCAAGAGGACTGAGATCGGTTGTTTTAAAGAGGACTCAATGTGAAAACACCCTAAGATGGCTTGTTGCAGGTGGTGGGAATAATAATGATATCTTCAAATAATAGAAAAACTCAAACACTGCACTTGCCAGTATAATTTCAGTTTTATTAAAGGGGAATCGGTCTTGTTTTTATCATGTCTGAGGCATTTCCAGGACAGTGGAGACTCTATGTGATACTGATCACACTAACCTAACCCTAACCTTAGCTTATCTATTGAAATATATATATTGTGTATTGCTGGCTAACATACTACTGTGTTACAATGGGAGGAAATCTAAATATGTTTCTGTTTGCTAACTTTGGTAGCTAGCTAGCCTGTTATTAAGGTACATGAAAGTTCACATGTTCCAGAAGGCATTGCATTTAGATACAAAAAATAAAGGTTTACGTTAAAATACCTCTCCTGTGAAGTAGTGACATGCGATATATGCCTAGTTTCCTGAAACGAGTCAAATATATACAGTGCATTTGAAAAGTATTCAGACCCCTTCACTTTTTTCCACATTTTGTTACGTTACAGCCTTATTCTAAAATTGATTAAATTAAATTTTTCCTTCATCAATCTACACACAATACCCCATAATGACCAAAGCAAAACAGGTTTTTAGAAATGTTTGCACATTTATAAAAAATTAATAAAAACATGTACCTTATTTTCATAAATATTCAGACCTTTTGCTATGAGATGCGAAATTGAGCTCAGGTGCATCCTGTTTCCATTGATCATCCTTGAGATGTTTCTACAACTTGTTTGGAGTCCACCTGTGGTAAATTCAATCGATTGGACATGATTTTGAAATGCACACACCTGTCTATATAAGGTCCCACAGTTGACAATGCATGTCAGAGCAAAAACCAAGCCATGAGGTTGAAGGAATTGTCCGTAGCGGTCCGAGACAGGATTGTGTCGAGGCACAGATCTGGAGAAGGGTACCAAAAACGTTCTGCAGCATTGAAGGTCTCCAAGAACACAGTGGCCTCCATCATTCTTAAATGGAAGAAGTTTGGAACCACCAAGACTCTTCCTAGAGCTGGCTGCCCTGCCAAACTGAGAAATCGGGGGGGAAAGGGCATTGGTCAGGGAGGTGACCAAGAACCCAATGGTCACTCTGACAGCGCTCCAGAGTTCCTTGGTGGAGATGGGAGAACCTTCCAGAAGGACAACCATCTCTGCAGCACTCAACCAATCAGGCCTTCATGGTATAGTGGCCAGACGAAAGCTAATCCTCAGAAAAGGCACATGACAGCACGCTTGGAGTTTACCAAAAGGCACCTAAAGGACTCTCAGCCCCTGAGAAACAAGATTCTCTGGTCTGATGAAACCAATATTGAACTCTTCGACCTGAAAGCCAAGCATCACGTCTGGATGAAACCTGGCACCATCCCTACGTGGAAGCATGGCAGTGGCAGCATCATGCTGTGGGGATGTTTTTCAGGGAAAAATGAATGGAGAAAAGTACAGAGAGATCCTTGATGAAAACATGCTCCAGAGCACTCAGGACCTCAGACTGGGGCAAAGGTTCACCTTCCAACAGGACAATGACCCTAAGCGCACAGCTAAGACAATGCAGAAGTGGCTTCGGGACAAGTCTCTGATTGTCCTTGAGTGGCCCTGCCAGAGCCCGGACTTGAACCTCTTGAAAGACATGAAAATAGCTGTGCAGCAACGCTCCCCATCCAACCTGACAGAGAGGATCTGCAGAGAAGAATGGGAGAAACTCCCCAAATACAGGTGTGCCAAGCTTGTAACGTCGTACCCAAGAAGACTCGAGGCTGTAATCGCTGACTAAGGTGCTTCAACAAAGTACTGAGTAAAGTGTCTGAATACTTATGTAAATGTTTTTATTTTGCAAAAATGTCCAAAAACCTGTTTTTGCTTTGTCATTATGGGGATTTTTTAAAACAATTTAATCAATTTTAGAATAAGGCTGTAACGTAACAAAATGTGGAAAAAGTCAAGGGGTCTGAATACTTTCCAAATGCACTGTACTTCCATTCATTTTTTCAACTGGTACTGGGGGACCTTCAGATGAGTATTATGAGGCCTGTGGGCGTCCTAGAGCAAAACAGCCAACAACAACAACAACGAACACGTGTTCGCAAGAGTCTCACCTTAGTGTGTATCCCAAACTGTTCGGACACCACAGGCATACGTTGGCAGATCAGCTGTACCGACTTCAGACGAGTCCCAAGATGCTTGTGGGGGTCGTAGAGCAAAACTGAGAACACCATCGTGTTCGTGAGAGTCTCATCTCGACTTTCGGGATGTCTCATGGTCTGACAAACACGGATCTAGCTGTGTCACCTTTCACCGCAGATGCAGAAGTGTGACATCGGGGATGCGGTGGATTGGGACGCATCCAGTGCAAAAACAGAAATCTCGAGTTTAAACCGACAAATCTTTATGAGATTGTATGGGATTTTTTTATTATGCTAATTCGATGTTTGTAGATATTGACTCTAGGGATTTTAACTCTTGTAAATCTCTAAAACTGATAAGCTGGCTTTACTATAAAAAATATTTGCCTAAGCAAATGCCTGTTAGACAGATACTGATACCTAACTAGGTCCATTTGTGGTAAGCTGTCATCAAGGCAAAAGGTGGCTATTTGAAGAATCTCACATCTCAAATATATTTTGATTTGTTTAACGCTTTTTTGGTAACTACATGATTCCATATGTGTTATTTCATAGTTTTGATGTCTTCACTATTATTCAACAATGTAAAAAATAGTAAAAATAAAGCAAAACCCTTGAATGAGTAGGCGTTCTAAAACTTTTGGTTATGGGATGGACCACGGGAATGATTAGCTAGGATAATAATTGCTTGTCAATAAATTAAATGTAATACAATGGCATTCCGGGTTATATGTTAAAATCCTACGCATTAATTGCTGACATTATTACGCATATTAATTGATAATGATGGAATATAGGATATGCATTTTTTTTATAGTTATATATATATATATATATATATATATATATATATATATATATATATATATATATATAGGTGACAGCATTGGAAATGCTTTTGGCGGTTAATTTGCTTCTGTTTTGTGGGTGGCACTGTGTGCTGTTTTCGATGGATGGGTCCTGGCCTCTCGGGGCCTTAGGGATCCGGAGGTACGTGGGTGGGATGTCGATCACTGGGATGACGGCTCAACTTGGGATGGGGAGGGGCTTTAGCGGGGGAATTAGTGGAGAACAATTGAAGGGTTACTCAGTAGCAATGCAAATATCACGGTACAGCTATATGGACACTCAATCATTATGGTATTTTTTATTGGTAAATTTACAAACATATATAATGATAAATAGACTTGAAACTTGTATCTCATTATGGTGTATGGTGAAATAAGTATAGCCAGTTATAATTGTAATGCCTTAGCTGATAATAACAAAAGAAGAACAATATTTACATGGCTCAAAGAGAAGGAATATAATATCTATTGTATACAGGAAACTCATTCAACAATTCGAGATGAAGTTGCGTGGAAAAGGGAATGGGGGGGAGGGGGGAATATACTTCTCCCATGGGCAAAGAAATTCAAAAGGGGTGATGATATTAATTAATAGTAATTTTGATCCGAATGTGCAAATTGTCCAAATAGATACGCAAGGTAGATGGATTATTTAAAATATGTTATTGGACCATAAACAGATATGGCTCATTAACCTTTACGGACCAAATAATGATGATCCACACTTCTTTGACAATATATATAATAAATTATCAAACCTGCAAGCAATTCAAGACAATATTATTATGGTGGGGGATTATAATACTGTTTTAAATAGCTCAATGGACCGTAAAGGAAATCACACCACAAACAATCACCCACATGCTCGTAAGGAAATTGTGAATGTCATGGATACATAACTAGTAGATATATGGAGGCTTAAATATACTGATCTAGCGAGATATACATGGCGGAGACTCAATCAAGCTAGTCGTCTTGACTTCATTCTTATCTCATTCTTGTTGGCACAAAATGTCACAATCGTTATGAGATGCAGACCAAGGCGCATCGTGATAGGCGTACATTATTTATTTAGTGTACACAACACGAACCAAAACAACAAAACGATACGTGAAGTCCTAGGTCATACAACAAACCAAACGGAGCTCCTGAGTGGCACAGTGGTCTAAGGCACTGCATCGCAGTGCTAGCTGTGCCACTAGAGATCCTGGTTCGAATCCAGGCTCTGTCGCAGCCGGCAGCGACCGGGAGACTCATGGGCGGCGCACAATTGGCCCAGGGTAGGGGAGGGAATGGCCGGCAGGGATGTAGCTCAGTTGATAGAGCATGGCGTTTGCAACGCCAGGGTTGTGGGTTCGATTCCCACGGGGGGCCAGTATAAAAAAATATGTATTCACTAACTGTAAGTCGCTCTGGATAAGAGCGTCTGCTAAATGACTTAAATGGAACAAGATCCCACCCTAAACTAGTGAAAACAGGCTGCCTAAGTATGGGCCCCAATCAGAGACAACGAGCTACAGCTGTCTCTGATTGGGAACCACCCTGGCCAACAAAGATATACACAATCTAGAACGAAAAACATAGAAAACCAAACAATGAAAATCCACACCCTGGCTCAACATTTAAGAGTCCCCAGAGCCAGGGCGTGACACAAAAAGTGTTGATAGGGGACAGAATGCGGTCGGACCATCGTATAATTGGTATATACATTACTCTTACTGAATTTCCACGTGGGCGAGGATATTGGACATTTTATCAAAGCCTATTGGATGATAATTTATTTATAATTAGAACAAAGGAATTCATAACTGACTTTTTCCGACATAACATAGGCACAGCAAATCCCCTTATTGTATGGGACACCTTTAAATGTGCCTTTAGAGGCCATGCAATTCAGTACTCATCTTGAAAACAAAAGCAATTTAGGTCAAAAGAGTTTATACTAACAAAGGAAATAGAAAGTCTAACAGAACAGATAGATGGCAATAAAAACTGTAACATAGAGGCTAAGAATAAATTAGAGGAAAAACAAAAAGAAATGGAGAAACTTATTCAAGAAAGATCAAGTGTAATATATTATAAAAAATAAAGCAAACTGGATGGAATATGGGGAAAAATGCACAAAATTCTTTTTTAATCTTCAACATAGGAATGCTACCAAAAATAACTTAATGAAACTGGTTACAATTGACGGAGTCACCCGTGATTCACCAAATGATATTTTGAAGGAAGAAACAAAGTACTTTAAGCATATGTTTTATTTTCAGTCACATCCATCTCCTCTAACTGAAGCTAATTGTAGAGATTTTTTTTTCTATTGATAATGTAAAATTAACAGCCATACAGAAAGACTCATGTGAAGGTGAAATTACAGAGGAGGAAATTCTGGATGCAATTAAGTCCGGGAAAACTCCAGGGTTGGATGGCATACCAGTCGAGGTATACCAAACCTTTTTTGATATACTAAGAGGACCGTTATTAGCATGTTTTAACCACTCCTATGTAAATGGTAGATTATCTGACACTCAAGAAGAAGGTCTGATCTCATTATTACTGAAACAGGATACAAGTGGAAAATATAAAGATCCAGTCCATTTAAAAAATTGGAGGCCCCTTACACTTCAGTGTTGTGATGCAAAAATTCTAGCAAAATGTATAGCGCATAGAATTAAAAAGGTATTGTCGGATATTATTCATTCTAATCAGACAGGTTTTTTTACATGGAAGATACATTGGAGATAATATAAGGCAAGTATTGGAAACAATAGAACACTATGGAAAATATGGGAAACCAGGCCTGCTATTCATAGCAGACTTCGAAAAGGCATTTGATAAAGTACGCCTGGGGTTTATATATAAATGCCTGGACCATTTCAATTTTGGAGAATCTCTTATAAAATGGGTCAAAACCATGTATAGTAACCCTAGGTGTAAAATAGTAAATAATGGCTATTTCTCAGAAAGTTTTTAACTGTCAAGAGGAGTGAAACAAGGTTTTCCACTATCGACATATCTATTTATTGTGGCCATCGAGATGTTAGCTATTAAAATCAGATCCAATAATACTATCAGAGGATTAGAAATCCAGGGCTTAAAAACAAAGGTGTCATTGTACGCTGATGATTCATGTTTTCTTTTAAATCCACAACTAGAATCCCTCCACAGCCTCATAGAGGATCTAGATACATTTTCTAACCTCTCTGGATTACAACCAAATTATGATAAATGTACTATATTACGTATTGGATCACCAACAAATACAATTTTTACATTACCATGTAGTTTACCAATAAAATGGTCTGATGGTGATGTGGATATACTCGGAATACATATCCCAAAGGAAATAAATGATCTCACTTCAATACATTTTTATAGAAAGTTAGCAAAAATAGTTATTCATATATACCATATATGCTTATGGTCTTGCCTACGCCTAGCGAACAGTTTTTTTAATTCAATGAGAAAAAATGTTTCAATTTTATTTGGAACGGCAAGCCAGACAAAATTAAAAGGGCCTATTTATATAATGAATATGAATTCGGAGGACAGAAATGATTAAATATTAAAGCATTAGACCTATCACTAAAAGCTTCAGTCATACAAAAGTTATACTTAAATCCGAACTGGTTCTCAAGCAAATTAGTAAGATTGTCTCACCCAATGTTCAAGAATGGCCTTTTTCCCTTTATTCAGATTACAACCACTCATTTTCAGTTATTTGAAAAGGAAAGCATCTCCCAAATATCACTATTTCTAAAACAAGCCATAGAAAGTTGGTTGCAATTTCAACTGAATCCTCCAGAAACGACAGAATAAATAATGCAACAAATATTGTGGTTAAAATCAAATATACTAATTGACAAAAAACCTTTATTTTTTGACAGAATGTTTAAAAAAGGTATAATCTTCGTAAATGATATCATCGGTAGGACTGGTGGAGTTATGTCGCACATGCAGCTAACAAAAACATATATGGAAATGTCTGCTCTACCCAAAATTACAACCAAATAATTGCAGCCTTACCGCAAAAGTGGAAGAGGAAAGTGGAAAGGGGAGAAAGTAAGGAAATTGTCTATCGGCCTTGCATTAAAAAACATAATTGGTTAAGGAAAACTGTGATAAATAATAAAGTATATCAGTTTCACTTAAGGACCAAAGGATTGACAGCCGTCCCATATAGATTGCAAAGTAGTTGGGAAGAGATTTTTGACGTACCGATCCCATGGCATAGTGTTTATGAACTGACACGCAAAACGACACCGGATTCAAAAATTTGAATCTTTCCATTAAAATTATTATATAAAATTCTTGCTACCAATAGAATGTTATTTATATGGGGGATACAATCTTCCCAGCTCTGCAGATTTTGCTGTGAAGAGACAGAATCATTGGATCATTTGTTTTGGTTCTGTCCATTTGTAGCTTGTTTTTGGACACAGGTCCAGGAATGGCTAAAGGATTGCAATATTTACCTGGAACTAACCTTGCAGATAGCATTACTGTGTGATCTGAAAAGTCATAGTCAATCGATCAATAATATAATAATACTTTTAGCAAAAATGTTTATTTTTAATTCACAATCTGTAGAAGCAATGATAATAGAAAGGTTCAGAACTTTTGTAAAACATCACAGTACGGTTGAAATATATATGGCAAATAGAAATCCTATATGGATGGTGTTTGTTAAGAGATAGATGGGAGGTGTTGAATGGAGTTGAAGGATGGGACTAATAACAAATAACAACAAATAATAACAAGATAACTAATAATGTAAGCATACTGTGTCCATAATAAGTATATAGGTTGTATGTTGGGAGCTTTTGGGAAAGAGCACAATTAGAAAGATATGGCATATAGAAGCAAACCGGATGGACATCATGAAAATGATCGGAGAGGTTGAGAGTAGAAGTAGTTCAGGAGCAAAAACAAATAAAATATAATTATTGTAAAATTGACTGTGTCCATAAGGTGTAGATAGTAAGTATAAGCTGGAAGTAGAGGCCTGGGCATTGATGTTCACTAATTTACCCCAAGTAGGGAAAGGATGGCGGGGTTGAAAAGTAATAAAGGGGAGCATTTATAAAAAAAACATGGGGGATTGGAAGTGATGCAGACAATTACATTGATGGAAGTTACAATCTATCTGCAATATTAAGCTGATCTACCCCCCCCCCCCCCCGAAAAAAACATGGCTATATACTATATGCTTAGTCTACTACACTAAAAACAAACTTAAAGATACTAAAATACGATTTAGTCCTATAAATGTTGCTAAATGTCATGTGGTAGTCCTTGGTACTGATTTCTGTCTGTATGCAAGTACAACCTTTTTTTTTACTCACCCTACTTGTGGACTAGTTGAATGCCAATGCCATTCTCCTCTCTTTCATGTTGGGAAAACAGTCTGTGGCTCTGTCATACAGTACGCTTTTAGTTTTAGTTTTAATAAGCTACCTAGCTAAAATCCTTGCTAGCCTAAATTCCTTGCATGGTAAACAATGAACTAGCTAAGTTAGCTAGCTAGTTAATGTGAGCCTACTAGGCTACATCTAAAACAATGAACTAGCTAAGTTAGCTAGCTAGTTAATGTGAGACTACTAGGCTACATCTAGGCTACATATTGAACTTAAATCGTCTCAGGTCAGTGGCACAACATATTAATTTATGTTTAGATCAGAATCGGCGTCATAATCATTGGCCTGTACAGAGTATTAAGTCAAAACCACAAATACAAATCCCTATCTCCATCCAAGGTTTAGGATTTTTTTAATCAAAGGAGGCCAAATGCTTGCTGGGATCCCTCTAAACAATAAATGGGACGAGACCCATAATAACAAGAGCACAATACACGGTACTCACAAGACCAACGGACATGGGACAAAAGGACAATGGGGAACAGAGGGCACATATATACACACACTAATCAGGGGGAATGGGAACCAAGTGTGCGTAATGAGACAAGACAGTCCGCGGTTGGTGGTAATGAACCAGATCAGTGACGCCTAGAAGGCCGATGACGTAGACCTCCGGAGCTGGTGAACGGACTGAGCAGCAGTACCGGGGGGATCCGTGACAGCATCAGATACACATACTGAGACAGAGGCGTGCTTTTTCCCTCGCTCAAATGAGTTCTCCAGTGAGATTCAGCTACTTGCGAATTGACAGAAAAGTATGAAAGCACAGAGGAAGACAAAATATAAATTATTTAAAAAATGGTTATTATATATTGGTCAACTATTTGGGGAAGCCTGGCTTACACTGATATATATTTTTTTTTGTCTGTGTGGAGCCTGGGCTTCTTCCTGGAGTGGATTCCAGATACAGAAACAGAATTCCTTTGCCTTTGTCTGTCATTGTAGCAGAACTGTATCCTGTGAACTGTATCCCTCTCGATGGATTGGACATGATGCTGTTTTTTAAGCAGAAGATGACTCAAGATGAGCTAAATGGCAGTTTGATCATGACAACAGTCATCCCACTGCTTTACAAATATTCCCTGAACTTGCTGTATGTTTCTTTGGAATGGCAATTTCATCATGACCACCTCTCCCATCATCTGCTGCTCACCAGTACTCTTGGCTACAGATTGTTACACCAGATAATGTGATTTAACCAAAGATTTTTAGTGTCTATTGCTGGGAGTTACAGGATAGGTACTGTTTGGTGTAGCACAGGATTTTTTACCAGCCTTAGCTTCGCGATGCTGTCTTCGTCCTCGATTCATGGAAACAGGAGTCTCATAAAATGTCTGTGTCCAGTTGCAGGGGTCAGTTTGACTTTAGAAAATGCTCCATTATTTAAAAATAATAATAATAATAATAGTAATATCCATGAAGTAATCCACTGCCATCTTGTCTGTTTCAAGTCTTCTCTCATTGATCGATCAATGCTTGATTATTAGCATATGAACAACTTCAGTTTGGCCTAGTTATTGTTCATTAGCATACATTTGCATTCATCCTCTTAAATCTCTTAAAATACTCTTCTTGTGCAATGTATAGTCTACTGTACTGTCTGCCTGTCTTGGTGAGAATCTTAAGTTAATAAAATAGTCTTCTTTAGTTTGTGTGTATATTATGATTTTACATTTAAGTATGACCTCCTAAAACTGGAATCGTCTTTTGGGCATCATGGGAATGTAACATTTTAATACATTATTTTGAATACATTTTAATAATATTCACTGGTGTGACATAAAACACTTTTTTCGTTCCTTGTATTAATGGCAGTGTTTGCCTAATAATATAATAAGTATTTATCTGCGAAAGTAGACGTTGAACTTGAAACCTGTTTCAACAATCATCAGCTAATTCAGAAAATAATTTCCTAAATGACAGTAAAGTGAAGCTTTAGGTTTTTCTAGAATGTTTTGATGTTACCTTACGAAAAGGATAGTCAAAACTATACAGGCAAAACATGTAGGCCTATAGCATTTTAAAACATGTTCAAAAGCTAAAAAGCTTTATTTCCTAGTCTGCGCTCCAGCAGGTATATCTCACTGATCATTCCCAAAGCCAACACCTCCTTTGGCCGCCATTCCTTCCAGTTCTCCGCTGCCAATGACTGGAACGAATTGCAAACATCTCTGAAGCTGGAGACTCTTATCTCCCTCACTAACTTGTCACGATCGTCGGGTACAGAGGACCAAGGCGCAGCGTGGAAGGTGAACATATTTATTAAATAATGATAACACAAACAAAACAACAAACGATACGTGACGTCCAAAGGTGCAAAACACAAACCTACACAGGAACAAGATCCCACAAACACTGTGGGAAAACTGGCTGCTTAAGTATGGTTCCCAATCAGAGACAACAAGCAATAGCTGATACACGTTGCCTCTCATTGAGAACCACACTGGCCAACATAGAACTACAAAACTAGAACAAAAACAAATGAAACCTCACACCCTGGCTCAACATACTAGAGTCCCCAGAGCCAGGGCTTGACAGTACCCCCCCCCCCCCCCCCAAAAGCGCGGACTCCGGCCGCGCCAACCAAACACCACAGGGGAGGGACCGGGTGGACACTCCGCCTTGGCGGCGGATCCGGCTCCGGGCATGATTCCCACTCCCTCTCCAACCCCCCAAAGTACCCCTGATCCGGTCTGACCCTGCTGGCCGGAGCTGGACTGAACACTGGTGGAGCGGATTGCTCTAGCTCCGGCGTGGAGCAGCTGACCAGTTCCGGACCAGGCACCGGTGGAACAGGCACGGGCTGTGCCGGACTGACGACGCACACCACTGGCTTGGTGTGGGGAGCAGGAACGGGCCTAGCCGGGCTGACGAAATGCACCCCTGACTTGGTGCGGGGAGCAGGAGCGGGCCGGACCGGGCTGACGAAGCGCACCACTGACTTGGTGCGGGGAGCAGGAACGGGCCGAGCCGGGCTGACGAAGCGCACCACTGACTTGGTGCGGGGAGCAGGAGCAGGCCGAGCTGGGCTGACGATGCGCACCATAGGCTTGGTGCATGGAGCAGGAACAGGCCGGGCCGGGCTGACGATGCGCACCATAGGCTTGGTGCGTGGAGCAGGAACAGGCCGGGCCGGGCTGACGACGCGCACCACAGGCTCGATGCGAGGAACAGGAACAGGCCGGACCGTACTGGGGACACACACCACTGGCCCTACGCAGGGATCAGGAACGGGCCGGACCGGACTGGTAACACACCCCAGTACCTCTCGCCGTGCCTCTACACTTTCCCTCTCCTCTGTGACCAGTGGCCCCCTTAACCTGGCGGCCTCCTCTGCAAACCCGCTGGACCGCTCTATCGCGGCCTCCTGCTGCCCCGTCGTCCACGGCGTGAGCCCCCCCCTAAAAATTTTCTGGGGGTCTCTCCTCCCCGTGGGCCAGGCCCAGTCGAGGTTGATGTCCTTTAGCGATACCTCTGGCGCTGGCTCCTGGACACGCTGCTTGGTCCAGTGTTGGTGGGATCTTCTGTCACGATCGTCGGGTACAGAGGACCAAGGCGCAGCGTGGAAGGTGAACATATTTATTAAATAATGATAACACGAACAAAACAACAAACGATACGTGACGTCCAAAGATGCAAAACACAAACCAACACAGGAACAAGATCCCACAAACACTGTGGGAAAACTGGCTGCTTAAGTATGGTTCCCAATCAGAGACAACAAGCAACAGCTGATACACGTTGCCTCTGATTGAGAACCACCCCGGCCAACATAGAACTACAAAACTAGAACGAAAAACAAATGAAATCTCACACCCTGGCTCAACATACTAGAGTCCCCAGAGCCAGGGCGTGACATAACTTTAAGCATCAGTTGTCAGAGCAGCTTACCGATCACTGCACCTGTACACAGCCCATCTGAAATTAGCCCACCCAACTACCTCATCCCTATATTGTTATTTATTTTGCTCTTTTGCACCCCAGTATCTCTATTTGCACATAATCTCTTGCACATCTAGCATTCCAGTGTTAATACTAATTGTAATTATTTTGCACTATAGCCTATTTATTGCCTTACCTCCATAACCTGCTACATTTGCACACACTGTATATATATTTTCTGTTGTATTTTTTTACTTTATGTTTTTTACCCCATATGTAACTCTGTGTTGTTGTTTTTATCGCACTGCTTTGCTTTATCTTGGCCAGGTCGCAGTTGTAAATGAGAACTTGTTCTCAACTGGCTTACCTGGTTAAATAAAGGTGAAATAAAATAAAATAAATAAATAAATATAATTCAATGGCTTCACCTGAGTGTCCTCCAGCCAGGGTAGGGCAGCACTTTACAACGTTCCAATGTAATAGTCTTGTGAATCTCTCATAGTCACGACTTCCTCTGAAGCTGCCTCCCCTCCTCGTTCGGGCAGGCTTCGGCGTTCGTCGTCACCGGCCTTCTAGCCACTGCCACTCCTCATCTCATCATTCCATTTGTTTTGTCTTGTTTATTACACACACCTGGTTCATATCCCCTCATTAGTACGTGTACAAGTGTTCCCTCTGCCCCCTTGTCTTTGTGTGTGATTGTTTATTGTGGCGGTGACTCTAGCTCGGTGGAGCTACTTTGTATTGTGTATCTACAGGATATTCACCCGTGTGCCTTGTTTCTCCAGTGCGCCGTATTTACCGCACAGGAGTGTATTACGCATTGCTGCGTACCGCTGTGTTCCTGATTAAACTAGATATTCTGTGATTTACCCTCCTGCGCCTGACTCCATCCGAAATCAACCGCCACGCAGGCATATTGTTTTGATTGAAAATGGGAATAATGGGAGCGATGATTCATTTAAATGTCAGTGTCCACGCAGGGCAGCATTTTCCAACATTCAAATGTTATAGTCTTGTAAATCACTCATGCATATTTTTTTCAAGACATGAGGTGAGTGTCAAAATGGTTTTAAAAGATTTGTGTCTCTATATCCCAGTACAGTCTAACCCTTTAATCAGAGACTGTGGTTACTTTGTGTCTCTATAGCCCAGTACAGTCAAACCCTTTAATCAGAGACTGTGGTTACTCTGTGTCACTATAGCCCAGTACAGTCAAACCCTTTAATCAGAGGCTATTGTTACTTTGTGTCTCTAAAATCACAATGTTTCCATTTCTATAGTCATGTAACAAAGTGTTTTTTTAATTGAAACATCCAAATGTCGGCCTTTTACCGGATTAATTTTGTCCACGTGAAATGTTTTATTTTCATAACTGATAAAAATGCAGTATGCTATAGCCTATAGATAATATTCTGCCCCTATGAACACATTTATTGTTGGCCATATAAAGAGCGGCTATGCATCATTTAATGAAAAGCAGCAAACAGACACGTTGTTTCACTTTCTTTAATAAAATACTCATAAA
Source organism: Coregonus lavaretus (assembly GCF_964263955.1). NCBI lineage: Eukaryota > Metazoa > Chordata > Actinopteri > Salmoniformes > Salmonidae > Coregonus > Coregonus lavaretus. Next base: position 27,983 of record NW_028159594.1, read on the forward strand.
CAGAAACAGGCAATAGGCCACAGAGCCTATTTTCACAGTTTCCAAACAGACCTACAATAAAACTCGACATATCTCGACGACGTTGAGTGCACGAGGGGGTCTCTGCGCTGTGTAGTACCTTCCACAAAAAGTTTTGCTTGACAAAAAAGACAAGTAAGGGTGGGTTTGCACCCAGGTCGTCTGCACGCCATAAGACTATGTTAGCCCGTTGAGCTAAAGCCTAGGCATTAGCTTGGGGAAGCTTACAGAAGTCTGTTTAACACACTGCACACTCTTACACTGCACTGATGGAGTATGTCCAGCCTAAGTATTACTGTAATCCAGACCCACAAAACCGTGTTAGCCCAGTAAGCTAAAGCCTAGGCATTAGTTCAGAGGAGATCGGTGACCTGATCCTGCAGGTTCATGCTCTACAACATTCGCAGTGTACGACCCTGCCTTACACAGAAAGCGGCACAGGTCCTAATCCAGGCACTTGTCATCTCCCGTCTGGATTACTGCAACTCGCTGTTGGCTGGGCTCCCTGCCTGTGCCATTAAACCCCCTACAATTTATCCAGAACGCTGCAGCCCGTCTGGTGTTCGACCTTCCCAAGTTCTCTCATGTCACCCTGCTCCTCCGCACACTCCACTGGCTTCCAGTTGAGGCTCGCATCTACTACAAGACCATGGTGCTTGCCTACGGAGCTGTGAGGGGAACGGCACCGCCTTACCTTCAGGCTCTGATCAGACCCTACACCCAAACGAGGGCACTACGTTCATCCACCTCTGGCCTGCTAGCTCCCCTACCTCTACGGAAGCACAGTTCCCGCTCAGTCCAGTCAAAGCTATTCGCTGCTCTGGCACCCCAATGGTGGAACAAGCTCCCCCACGACGCCAGGACAGCGGAGTCACTGACCACCTTCCGGAGACACTTGAAACCCTACCTCTTTAAGGAATTCCTGGAATAGTATAAAGTAATCCTTCTTCCCCCACCCCCCATAAAAAAGTCGCTCTGGATAAGAGCGTCTGCTAAATGATGTAAATGTAAATGTAAATGTTAGCACAATTCTCACATGTCCAGCCCGAGTGTTTCTTTAATTCAGCCCAAGCTATTCAGTGCCTTGCAAAAGTATTCATCCCCCTTGGCGTTTTTCCTATTTTGTTGCATTACAACCTGTAATTTTTATTTGGATTTCATGTAATGGAAATACACAAAATAGTCGAAATTGGTGAAGTGAAATGAAAAAAATAACTTGTTTAAAAAAATTCAAAAAAATAAATAACGGAGAAGTGGTGTGTGCATATGTATTCACCCCCTTTCCTATGAAGCCCCTAAATAAGATCTGGTGCAACCAATTACCTTCAGAAGTCACATAATTAGTTAAATAAAGTCCACCTGTGTGCAATCTAAGTGTCACATGATCTCAGTATATATACACATGTTCTGAAAGGCCCCAGAGTCTGCAACACCACTAAGCAAGGGGCACCACCAAGCAAGTGGCACCATGAAGACCAAGGAGCTCTCCAAACAGGTCAGGGACAAAGTTGTGGAGAAGTACAGATCAGTGTTGGGTTATAAAAAAATATCTGAAACTTTGAACATCCCACGGAGCACCATTAAATCCATTAATAAAAAATGGAAAGAATATGGCACCACAACAAACCTGCCAAGAGAGGGCCGCCCACCAAAACTCACGGACCAAGCAAGGAATGATGGATGGTGATAAATACAGGGAAATTCTTGAGAGAAACCTGTTTCAGTCTTCCAGAGATTTGAGACTGGGACGTAGGTTCACCTTCCTGCAGGACAATGGCCCTAAGCATACTGCTAAAGCAACACTTGAGTGGTTTAAGGGGAAACATTTAAATGTATTCGAATGGCCTAGTCAAAGCCCAGACCTCAATCCAATTGAGAATCTGTGGTATGACTTAAAGATTGCTGTACACCAGCGGAACCCATCCAACTTGAAGGAGCTGGAGCAGTTTTGCCTTGAAGAATGGACAAAAATCCCAGTGGCTAGATGTGCCAAGCTTATAGAGACATACCCCATGAGACTTGCAGCTGTAATTGCTGCAAAAGGTGGCTCTACAAAGTATTGACTTTGGGAGTGTGAATAGTTATGCACGCTCAAGTATTCTATATTTTTGTCTTATTTCTTGTTTGTTTCACAATAAAAAATATTTTGCATCTTCAAAGTGGTAGGTATGTTGTGTAAATCAAATAATACAAACCCCCCCAAAATCAATTTTAATTCCGGGTTGTAAGGCAACAAAATATGAAAAATGCCAAGCGGGGTGAATATTTTCACAAGTCACTGTAGAAGTTCTGATGTGGACACCTGAGATGAAGCAATTTAATCAATAATACTTTCTGTCAACTCCATCCCTGTAAGGGCATTCAGAATGTGTGTGTTGTGTGTTTTGTTTTGTCTTGTGTGTTGTGTGTTGTGTGTTGTGTGTTATGTTGTTGTTTTTCATAGCAGATTGAATCCTGAGTGAAAACACGCATTAACAGATTATTGAAGCCTGGTCTATTCATTCATATGAGACAGAGTGAAAACACGCTTTCACAGATTACTGAAGCCTGGTCTATTCATTCATATGAGACAGAGTGAAAACACGCTTTCACAGATTACTGAAGCCTGGTCTATTCATTCATATGAGACAGAGTGAAAACACGCTTTCACAGATTACTGACGTCTGGTCTATTCATTCATATGAGACAGAGTGAAAACACACTTTCACAGATTACTGAAGCCTGGTCTATTCATTCATATGAGACAGAGTGAAAACACGCTTTCACAGATTACTGAAGCCTGGTCTATTCATTCATATGAGACAGAGTGAAAACACACATGAGAACAGAAAAAGTAGTGAAAAATAATGACATCCTGTTTTCTGAGGTGGAGAGGAGAGGAGAGGAGAGGAGAGGAGAGGAGAGGAGAGGAGAGGAGAGGAGAGGAGAGGAGAGGAGAGGAGAGGAGAGGAGAGGAGAGGAGAGGAGAGTTTGACCAGAGCCCTATGGGGAAGAGGGTTCCTAACATAGTGCACTACGTTTGACCAGAGCCCTATGGGGAAGAGGGTTCCTAACATAGTGCACTACGTTTGACCAGAGCCCTATGGGGAAGAGGGTGTCATTAGGTGTGCAGCTTTATAGTGAGTTGTGTGTTGAAAAGGATATGAGGGAGATCAGGTCTGGTCTGGTAACATCTCCCTCATATTGACTGACTGCTGTTTTCATAATCATCAGAGCTAATATAAATAATAATATAATATAATATGCCATTTAGCAGACGCTTTTATCCAAAGCGACTTACAGTCATGCGTGCATACATTTTTTTTTGTGTATGGGTGGTCCCGGGGATCGAACCCACTACCTTGGCGTTACAAGGTAATATCAATGATGGGATTCTGATGATGACTGGTGGTAAAGAGGGACATGGTTTAGGGTTTTCAACTCTCTCTGTCACACACAGGCAAGCACCGACACAAGAACGAACACACGCTCCGCACACAGATGAACGCACGGACTGACGAATGCATGCACGCACACACACACACACACACACACACACACACACACACACAAACACACTCACTATATAAACTTTCTGATAAGATTACCTTTTACCCTCTACACCCATTACTGAATGGTTTGACCCTGAATCAAGGCTCAAACATGCAGATGATTAGAAAATAATAACAGATGTTTAATGTGATCCTGAATGATGCAGAAAACGATACTAGGTTATACTGATTTAGAATGGGAGAGGTGCATCATTGTCACGGATTCAGCCGAGGCTGCCCCTCCTCCTTGCTCGGGCAGGCTTCGGCGTTCGTCGTCCCCGGAGTACTAGCTGATGTGTACACCTGTTCCCCATTATGTTGTATTGTATTCCCTATTTAACCCTCTTGTCGTTCATTGTGTGTTGTGTGTTATTGTATTCGTCATCGGCAGTGTTCGTGTGCGGGTTGGTTTTTCCTCCTTGTGTTGGAGATTGTTTTCTTCTCTGGTTACTTTCGAGTAAAGTACGTTTCCAGTAGCTCTGTGTCCTGCGTTTGACTTCGCCTACTGCATTCACCGTCTAATATGTAATGTATAATACTAGGTTATATTGGATTTAGAATGGGAGAGGTACAGTGAGGGAAAAAAGTATTTGATCCCCTGCTGATTTTGTACGTTTGCCCACTGACAAAGAAATGATCAGTCTATAATTTTAATGGTAGGTTTATTTGAACAGTGAGAGACAGAATAACACCAAATAGTTCCAGAAAAACGCATGTCAAAAATGTTATAAATTGATTTGCATTTTAATGAGGGAAATAAGTATTTGACCCCCTCTCAATCAGAAAGATTTCTGGCTCCCAGGTGTCTTTTATACAGGTAACGAGCTGAGATTAGGAGCACACACTTAAAGGGAGTGCTCCTAATCTCAGCTTGTTACCTGTATAAAAGACACCTGTCCACAGAAGCAATCAATCAATCAGATTCCAAACTCTCCACCATGGCCGAGACCAAAGAGCTCTCCAAGGATGTCAGGGACAAGATTGTAGACCTACACAAGGCTGGAATGGGCTACAAGACCATCGCCAAGCAGCTTGGTGAGAAGGTGACAACAGTTTGTGCGATTATTCGCAAATGGAAGAAACACAAAAGACCTGTCAATCTCCCTCGGCCTGGGGCTCCATGCAAGGTCCCCTGTAGCTCAGTTGGTAGAACATGGCGCTTGCAACGCCAGGGTTGTGGGTTCGTTACCCACGGTGGGCCAGTATGAAAAATATATGCACTCACTAACTGTAAGTCGCTCTGGATAAGAGCGTCTGCTAAATGACTAAAATGTAAATGTAAATCTCACCTCGTGGAGTTGTAATGATCATGAGAATGGTGAGGAATCATCCCAGAACTACATGGGAGGATCTTGTCAATGATCTCAAGGCAGCTGGGACCATAGTCACCAAGAAAACAATTGGTAACACACTACGCCGTGAAGGACTGAAATCTTGCAGCGCCCGCAAGGTCCCCTTGCTCAAGAAAGCACATATACAGGCCCGTCTGAAGTTTGCCAATAAACATCTGAATGATTCAGAGGAGAACTGGGTGAAAGTGTTGTGGTCAGATGAGACCAAAATTGAGCTCTTTGGCATCAACTCAACTCGCCGTGTTTGGAGGAGGAGGAATGCTGCCTATGACCCCAAGAATACCATCCCCACCGTCAAACATGGAGGTGGAAACATTATGCTTTGGGGGTGTTTTTCTGCTAAGGGGACAGGACAACTTCACCGCATCAAAGGGACAATGGACGGGGCCATATACCGTCAAATCTTGGGTGAGAACCTCCTTCCCTCAGCCAGGTCATTGAAAATGGGTCATGGATGGGTATTCCAGCATGACAATGACCCAGAAGAAGCACATTAAGGTCCTGGAGTGGCCTAGCCAGTCTCCAGACCTTAATCCAATAAAAAAAATCTGTGGAGGGAGCTGAAGGTTCGAGTTGCCAAACGTCAGGCTCCAAACCTTAATGACAAAGAGGAGTGGGACAAAATCCCTCCTGAGATGTGTGCAAACCTGTTGGCCAACTACAAGAAACGTCTGACCTCTGTGATTCCCAACAAGGGTTTTGCCACCAAGTACTAAGTCATGTTTTGCAGAGGGGTCAAATACTTATTTCCCTCATTAAAATGCAAATCAATTTATAACATTTTTGACATGCGTTTTTCTGGATTTTTTGTTGTTGTTATTCTGTCTCTCACTGTTCAAATAAATCTACCATTAAAATTATAGACTGATCATGTCTTTGTCAGTGGGCAAACGTACGATATCAGCAGGGGATCAAATACTTTTTTCCCTCACTGTACATCATATATAATACTAGGTCATATTGGATTTAAAATGGGAGAGGTACATCAAGTATAACACTAGGTCATATTGGATTTAAAATGGGAGAGGTACATCATGTATAACACTAGGTCATATTGGATTTAAAATGGGAGAGGTACATCATGTATAACACTAGGTCATATTGGATTTAAAATGGGAGAGGTACTTCTGAATGCTACGTCTGAGTCATCTGCCATGTCATTTCCTGACCAACGGTTTTTAGACCAGTTCTTCATTTGTTATTGAGGAAGATAACAGAAAGTGAAACAGACGTCGGCTGCGTCCCAAATGGTTCCCCCCTGTCCCCCTCTACGGCACACTACACACAGGGCTCTGGTCAAAAGTAATGCACTATATAGGGAATAGGGTGCCGTATCGGATACGTCCAGTGTCCTTTGTGCTTTCTGCCCACTACCTCTAAAAAGGTAATGTCATTTCTCTCTTGCTGTGTCATGGGTAGTCTTCAGGACGCGTAGCAGACAGGTTGAAATATGGACATGTCACAGATAGCATCGTGCGTTCAGGCAGACAGGCTCGGACGAGGCATCTGATTGGATTACAGCTGAGAAACGCTGTCCATCACAACCAATCATCTCAGAGCATTCTCCGTCAAGACAACCAATCATTAATAACCTGCCCAGGGACTGCGGTTGAAAATTAGCCGGCTGGCTAAAACCGGCACTTTTACTGAAACGTTGATTAATGTGCACTGTCCCTGTAAAAATAAACTTAAACTCAAACTCAAACTCAATCAGATGGATGAGAGAGAGAGAGAGAGAGAGAGAGAGAGAGAGAGAGAGCGAGAGAGAGAGAGAGAGAGAGAGAGAGAGAGAGAGAGAGAGAGAGAGAGAGAGAGAGAGAGAGAGAGAGAGAGAGAGAGAGAGAGAGAGAGAGAGAGAGAGAGAGAGAGAGAGAGAGAGAGAGAGAGAGAGAGAGAGAATGTCAGGGCTTTTTAACTGATCTATCATAAAGACAACTATGATTGATATGTAATATATATTGATATGATTGATTATCAGTACACTGTTATCTGACAGACAGAAATGCCAGAGACCTATTAATGTCATGCAATAAAATGAAAAAATTACTTAAAAATCATACAATGTGATTTTCTGGATTTTTGTTTTAGATTCCGTCTCTCACAGTTGAAGTGTACCTATGATAAAAAATTACAGACCTCTACATGCTTTGTAAGTAGGAAAAACCTGCAAAATCGGCAGTGTATCAAATACTTGTTCTCCCCACTGTATGTGGGTGCTAATGAGTCAAGTATACTGTAGTTCATTCTAATTTTTTTTCATAAAAACATTATGACTTTATGACTCATTCTTATGGAACACTAGAATGGTTTTACTGTACTGTGTGTGATGGCTCCATTCTCTCTATTTATTGTCTTGGGTTATAGGTTTCATCCAGTGGCCCAAAGCCTGAGTCAGTTCAATCAACCAAGTGCAGGGAGTCCAACTACGGACCGGTGAACGGCAAACTACACTCTCCTGTTCTACAACTCCCTGTACCGTGATGTAAAACACTCCGCTGTTCCACAACTCCCTGTACCGTGATGTAAAACACTCTTCCTGTTCTACAACTCCCTGTACCGTGATGTAAAACACTCCACTGTTCTACAACTCCCTGTACCGTGATGTAAAACACTCTGCTGTTCTACAACTCCCTGTTCCGTGATGTAAAACACTCCGCTGTTCTACAACTCCCTGTACCGTGATGTAAAACACTCTGCTGTTCTACAACTCCCTGTACCGTGATGTAAAACACTCTTCCTGTTCTACAACTCCCTGTACCGTGATGTAAAACACTCTGCTGTTCTACAACTCCCTGTACCGTGATGTAAAACACTCTGCTGTTCTACAACTCCCTGTACCGTGATGTAAAACACTCTGCTGTTCTACAACTCCCTGTACCGTGATGTAAAACACTCTGCTGTTCTACAACTCCCTGTACCGTGACGTAAAACACTCTGCTGTTCTACAACTCCCTGTACCGTGATGTAAAACACTCTGCTGTTCTACAACTCCCTGTTCCGTGATGTAAAACACTCTGCTGTTCTACAACTCCCTGTACCGTGATGTAAAACACTCTTCCTGTTCTACAACTCCCTGTACCGTGATGTAAAACACTCTCCCTGTTCTACAACTCCCTGTACCGTGATGTAAAACACTCTTCCTGTTCTACAACTCCCTGTACCGTGATGTAAAACACTATGCTGTTCTACAACTCCCTGTACCGTGATGTAAAACACTCTTCCTGTTCTACAACTCCCTGTACCGTGATGTAAAACACTCCGCTGTTCTACAACTCCCTGTACCGTGATGTAAAACACTCTGCTGTTCTACAACTCCCTGTACCGTGATGTAAAACACTATTCCTGTTCTACAACTCCCTGTACCATGATGAAAAACACTCTGCTGTTCTACAACTCCCTGTACCGTGATGTAAAACACTCTGCTGTTCTACAACTCCCTGTTCCGTGATGTAAAACACTCCGCTGTTCTACAACTCCCTGTACCGTGATGTAAAACACTCCGCTGTTCTACAACTCCCTGTACCGTGATGTAAAACACTCTTCCTGTTCTACAACTCCCTGTACCGTGATGTAAAACACTCTTCCTGTTCTACAACTCCCTGTACCGTGATGTAAAACACTCTTCCTGTTCTACAACTCCCTGTACCGTGATGTAAAACACTCTTCCTGTTCTACAACTCCCTGTACCGTGATGTAAAACACTCTTCCTGTTCTACAACTCCCTATACCGTGATGTAAAACACTCTGCTGTTCTACAACTCCCTGTACCATGATGTAAAACACTCTGCTGTTCTACAACTCCCTGTACCGTGATGTAAAACACTCTTCCTGTTCTACAACTCCCTGTACCGTGATGTAAAACACTCCGCTGTTCTACAACTCCCTGTACCGTGATGTAAAATATAAATTTAGTCCACTGGGACAATAGGTATTTCAGTTAATCAACCCAGTACATTCTGTGGACCGGTGATGAGCTCTGCATTTATATTATGCTCCTGTAAGTCGCTCTGGTTAAGAGTGTCTGCTAAATGACTAAAATGTAAATGTAAATGTATTATAACAGTTCCCTTGTATACTACACCGTTGGGGATAACAAGTGTGTCCTACATTAGGACGTGGTTAGCCCCTTTCAAAAAGATAACTGATAGCAGCAGCATTATCATTATTATTATGAAGCTATTGCTGCTTGACCATCTCCCCAGATGACCCAGTCAAGCCTCCCCCAGATGACCCCAGTCAAGCCTCCCCCAGATGACCCAGTCAAGCCTTCCCCAGATGACCCAGTCAAACCATAAACATTCTAATGACTGTCCATCTCATGATGTTGTCATGTTGTATTTCTAAAAGTATTGTTTGGTGTGCTTTGAATCACTTCGAGATTCTTTGAAAAGCACTATATAAGTTGAATACATTATTATTATTATAATATGCCATTTAGCAGACGCTTTGATCCAAAGTGTGCATACATTTTAATGTATGGGTGGTCCCGGGGATCGAACCCACTACCCCCTGGCGTTACAAGCGCCATGCTCTACCAATTGAGCTACAGAGGACCACGTTATCACTACTACTGTAGGAAAATATTACTTGTAATAGGTGTAAACTTCCTGGTTGCCTTGAGGCGTAATTGTAGTCTACCAGGGCATTGATTGTACCAACAATGGCTAAATGTATACTGTGATTACCTGTGCCAGTGTTAAGGCTCCAAACCATGTTCTCTTCACAACCCCATCAGTGAGAGTCATTTTGGCTGACACAATACCACACACAACCTTAGTCAAGGTCCATTAATGTCAGTGGAAATATTGCTTGTAATAGGTCTAATCTCTGTGGCTACGTTGGTGTGTAATTGCAGTCTTACAGGGTGTCCATTATGTCAATAATGGAAATACAATCTGATGGTGCTATGAATTCACCTCGTCACTAACTAGGTTTCCATCCTAACTTTATATGCCAGTAAAGTACATGTCGGATAAACGAGGTCTGATGGAAACGTTTTTTTTTTTGGGTAAACTTTTTAAATGTCGACAAAACTAAATTTGCGAGACAAGGTGGGGTCAATTTGTGTCTGTAAAATGAATTATGCCAGAAATGTCAGTGGAAATGCTTTTATGTGCAAATATTGATATAATAACCATCGTATTGAAGTAAACTTGGAGCCACGAGATGACAATGTTGTGTTTTCCTTCCACGTTATGGTGAACTTCACAGGGTGGTGAAAGTGCAAGGTGATCCCCTGTAGCTCAGTTGGTAGAGTGTGGCGCTTGCAACGCCATGGTTGTGGGTTCGATTCCCGCGGGGTGCCAGTATGAAAAATGTGTGCACTCACTAGTCAACTAGCCGGTGCCCCCGCACATTGACTCTGTACCGGTACCCCCCTGTATATATAGCCTCCCTACTGTTATTTTATTTTACTTCTGCTCTTGTTTTCTCAACACTTTTTTACATTACATTACGTCATTTAGAAGACACTTTTATCCAAAGCGACTTACAGTCATGTGTGCATACATTTTTACGTATGGGTGGTCCCGGGGATCGAACCCACTACCCTGGCGTTACAAGCGCCGTGCTCTACCAATTGAGCATTTACTTTTTTATAAAAAAATTAATGCACTGTTGGTTAAGGGCTGTAAGTAAGCATTTCACTGTAATGTCTGCAGCTGTTGTATTCGGCGCATGTGGCCAATAAAATTGGATTTTATTTTATTTGATGTTAAGTCGTTCTGGATAAGAGCATCTGCTAAATGACTCAAATGTAAAATGTGATGAGCTCGATGCTTCTTTCTAATAAATATCCAGGGTGTTATTCTGGTAACATTATAATCGATGCTTGGCTGCCATTTGACAAATAAAAATCATCTGCTCTTTTGTCCATAATACAGTAATCTCATTATGTAGGTTACATGTGCTCTCTATCGATATCGATGCGCTGTTGGCTAGAGTGCACATGCCAATACCAGAATGGGTACACTCGCTATATAATGCTAAAAAAAATGTATGAAAAAATCCATCAGTAGAGTTTAAAATGTGATGGAAACCCATTTAGCTTGTATTTTTTTATTTGGTACATGGGAATGAACCACAAATGGTATTTTTATGTGCACTACGTCATCACGCACAGCCTTTTATCAGTTTGATGGAAATCTCTGGTGGGAAAAATGTGCATATTGTTTTTATGCGGATTTTAAGAATATTCGCATGAAAATCTGTCTTCAATTGGATGGAAACCTACCTACCGCCAGTCCATTTGGCTGACATTCCGCGTTCATCACGGTCCATTATTTTGGTTGAAGGCCAAGTTGACAGCTTTACACTTTAACATGCGTAACAAATGAATCCAACATGGAGTATATTCAATTACGCACATGCACCAAGAAAATGGACTGGAAAAATATTTAGTTTGTTCAGATAAATCTCATCTTGGAGACTAAGATAATAGAGTTCCTCTGGTAGAGCTGACGCTTATAATAATAATAATAATAATAATATGCCATTTAGCAGACGCTTTTATCCAAAGCGACTTACAGTCATACGCTTATCACTCAGCTTCAGAGAGGAGACAGGTTTAGTGTCTATCCCAAATGGCATCCTATTTCCCCATGGGCCCTAGTCAATAGTAGCACACTACATAGGTAATAGGGTACCAGTCGCGACTCCGATTCAGTGCTTCTTCTTCCTCTACTCCACAGCACCGGGAGTGACAGCCTAGACAACCGAGCCAGCCCAAAGGGACGTTGGACAAAATGAGTTTCTGGAAAAGAGTGGATCAGAGAAAGACTTTTGTGGAGAGTTACCAAAAGAAGTCAAAGTGCTTTGTGATGTATCAAAGAGAAATTTATACCAAGCGTTAGTCCCAAATGGCACCCTAATCCCTATGGGCCCCTGGTCAAAAGTAGTGCACTACATTAGGGGATAGGGTGCCATTTGGGAGGCAGATCTCGACAGCTTTGCAGTTTTATTGCTGTTCACCAAGTGCACTGGCACATTGTTTTACCTTCTAAGAGCTTTGTGAATAATAATAAAATCACATTGTGGGGTGTTTATATGTGTTCTGTTACACCCAAGTGTGTAATGGAAATGTGTATCTTGCATATCCCAACTTCCCCTGAGACACCCGCAGAGAGTGGGGTCACCGCCAGGGTCACGCAGAGAGTGGGGTCACCGCCAGGGTCACGCAGAGAGTGGGGTCACCGCCAGGGTCACGCAGAGAGTGGGGTCACCGCCAGGGTCACGCAGAGAGTGGGGTCACCGCCAGGGTCACGCAGAGAGTGGGGTCACCGCCAGGGTCACGCAGAGAGTGGGGTCACCGCCAGGGTCACCCTTGTACAGAGCCCCAGGAGCAATAAGGAATACAGTTTTTCCCAATTGTTAACACACATTTGCTGAAACTAAATCTCAGGTACTCAAAACTCAAAACACAAAGCAGTTAGCCAATTTCCACAAACCCCACAGACATCTTGCAAAATGTAATCAGAATCGTGTACTCCCTGCTCAAAAATGAAACACAGCAATCAGAATCGTGTACTCCCTGCTCAAAAATGAAACACAGCAATCAGAATCGTGTACTCCCTGCTCAAAAATGAAACACAGCAATCAGAATCGTGTACTCCCTGCTCAAAAATGAAACACAGCAATCAGAATCGTGTACTCCCTGCTCAAAAATGAAACTCTGCATACAAATGAGACAAACGCACACACCAAATGAATCGAACTTAGTGACAACCGAGATCACACTAATGTGACACATTCAAAACACTACTATCAGAACCTATTTCAGTGTAAAGACTAAGATGTTGGTGTTATGCTGTATATTGTTTGTGTGTACTCAAACAAGAAAGGAACACAAACGCTAAACTTTAAGTTTTATATTTCAACATGACTCAATACATGTCAAACAGCATACTGTAGGCACACATACAGTACAAATGCAAACGTGTACTCAAACAAGAAAGGAACACAAACGCTAAACTTTAAGTTTTATATTTCAACATGACTCAATACATGTCAAACAGCATACTGTAGGCACACATACAGTACAAATGCAAACGTACAGTGAATATATTTTGCATATGCAAAGGAAGAAAAATGGTCCTATTTGCACTACTGTACTATATGTTAGATCAATCGTACGGAATAGATAAAGAAACTGTCATAAAACAGTAAAATCAAATAAGTCAAGAAACAAATACTCCATTGCGAAAACATCATCAGTAAATGTCTGTTGTTTTGGTCCGGCCACAGATTTTCATCAACATCACAGCCGATATTCTCCTCGGCCAGACAGCGGGGGAAATATCTTCTGGCATGACGCATCCACCCCTGATAGGACTCTGCTGGAATGTCACCACAGGCCTGCTCCATTACCTGGAGAACGGCCATACGTTCATGGGGTTTGCGATCGTACGCCTTCCACCGCCATGCTGAAAACATCTCCTCCATGGGGGTTGACAAATGGGCGATAGAGAACTGTAAACCTGGGATGGTGATGGATACCAGTGGCGGACCTGAGCAGCCCGATGGAAACTCAGGTTGTCCCAAATTAGAACATACATTTGCTGCTCAGGATCACCTGGCTCCTCTCTGCTCTGGCTGAATAATTATTTTTTTCTTGTAAGATGTTCAGGAAGTTAAGGAGATGGGCAGTGTTGTATTGTCCAGGGGTGGCATGGTGGTGAAGGGACCCCATTGTGGCTCATATGGTGACATTTCCCCCGCGCTGACCAGGTACCTCAATGACGGCGCTTTGATCAATGATGTTCCTTCCTTCCTCTCCTCCTCATCTTCGCTAAATTGAATCCAGCCTCTTCTATGAATATGAGTTCCTGGGGGGATGGGACTTGGATCCAACTCCACGAGTCTCTGAAACGACGGTAAATACTGTAATTGCTGAATAGTAAAGTTCACTGGCAACATCAATGAGTCTCTAATGTTTCAAGAGTCTAATACCAGTACATTACTTACTTTCACATATTCATACCGTTTATCCTTCACTCTTTGGGAATTCCTTTCAAATGGGACTCTGTAGATTTGCTTCATCTGGAGATGGTGTTTCTTAAGGATGCGGGCTATTGCTGATAAGCGTCACTCTAATGTTATGGAAGATGGTTTTCAATAATCTGTTGTGGGATTTCCCGCAGTCTCATGGCATTATTTTCAACAACCATTTGCACAATGGCAGCCTCCTGTTCGTCTGTAAATATCCATACCAAAGGTCTGACTGCAAAGTGAACATTAGTGTTTGCACAATGTGAAGAGAGAAAGTGATCAGTTGGTAATTGAGCTTAGCT